>NW_027122887.1:64853-86809 GCF_001865355.1 Cryptosporidium andersoni
TGTTGTTGTTGATTTTGTTGATTTTGTTGATTTTGTTGATTTTGTTGATTTTGTTGATTTTGTTGATTTTGTTGATTTTGTTGATTTTGTTGTTGTTGAAGTTGTTGTAATTGAAATTGTAGTTGTTGTAGTTGTGGTGATCCTAAATTTTGCTGTGAATGTAACTGAAATGGTTGAAGTTGTAGTATTTGTTGCGACTGTTGAGGTAACTGCTGGGGAGAATGATTATTTGAATTATTTACTTTTGATTGTATTTGTTGACTTTGCTGATATATTTGTGATTGTTGATTTGTTTGCTGTACTTGCACTTGTTGAGAAATATGTGAAAGTTGTGATTGTATCTGGGATTGTTGTTGTTGATTTTGTTGTTGTTTGTGTTGTTGAAGGGCATGCAAAAATAACATCTGCTGTTGTTGCAGAGGATTCAACCCCATATTTTGAAGTGAATTTAAGGATGCAAGATTCTGTACTTGATCGTAGGTTGATGAGTTTGATATTATATGTAAGTTTGTATTATTCTCGTTTATACGACTAAAGTTATGGTTCATTAATAATGGAACATTAGATTCAACATGGCCACTTTCATTACAAGGACTTGAACTTTGTGTATTTCCAGATATTTGAAGAGTAGAACTTTCAAATGAAGTACCCTCAGCTGTTTCACCCTCAAGAGGTTTTTTTTGATCGTAAGCTGACATTATTAGCCTACAAATTTAAAGATAAGTCCATCACTATATACAAAATAATATGTTCAATTTTTGACTGTATAATGTGCGTTGCGCCCAGACTTAAGAGACAGCACCGGACGGATAGTTACATACACTTCATCAAAGGGTGACAATTTTTGAAGACCTAGACGTATATAATTTTTATTTAAGTGCCTACTTTCTGGAATATATTGACAACTAGTACTAGTACTATAACTTGCCACTTAGTGTGCATTCATTTTAATATCATCTTAAAATATATGGGAATCTCCAAATTTCCCATCAAATGCTATACAACCATTATTTCCTATTCATATTTCTAGCCAAATTAGAGTGGATATTTAGATCTTCTTAATTGTATTAATACTCAATATTTTTAGTCATTCTTGGAATTTTCAGATATATTAATATTAATATATAAATTATATATCTAATATTTTCAAATTATAGATTTATAATTGTTTTGCAATATCTCCAATAAATATTATCTGTATCATCTTCCAAAATTTTCATAGTAATTATTATAGTTTTAAAAAATTTAATCAATTTGATTTTAAAGGTTTTTTAGATTTATTAGATTTCTTTAATATCATACTTTTATAATATTACTTATTATTTTCTTTTAATATGTCTGTCTAGTCTGTTTAAATTTAATAATTATTTATACTTAAATATCAAAATATTATTTAATGACTTATATATATATAGAATTACCTTTATAGAATTTGTAAGAGTCAAATTAATATCCTAATTTAGTTCTAACTGAAATCATAAGGACATTAGTTTCTATTTTATACACTTCCTAGAGTTTTTAAATATTACATTAATTATAAATATAATCTTAACTAAAAAAATTATATATCTGTAGAGAGTGGATATTTTTATATAAATAATTAAGATAAATATTAAAGATATACTAAAAATGTGGAGTAATATTTTATCTACAAGCTTAATATAATAAATTTATTTATATTAACTTGAATATATATTTCAGGAATAATTTAAGTATATAATTATATCTTATTATTAATAATTCCCTATAATTTTAAGAATTATAACTTTTTTTATTTTTTGGTAATATGGTATAAAAGTATGGTTATATATTTCCTTATACATAATAAATGTTATTACGAATTAGAGTCTAAACTATAAAAACTATTAATATAGCGGTATAATTGGGGATAATTAAAGTTTATTATAATATTAACAAATTTTGAGCTGGAGTGATACTAAAAATTTATATTCAATCTTGTTTATAAATATTTGGGAGGATTTAAATTAAAAAAAAAAAAATTATTTTAATAATTTGAATGGAGGAGTTTATTGCAGGTAATTTAGTACTCCCTTTTTACTATTGTTCAGATAGAATATTTACATCATGTATATTCACAAGTGATAGAGGGGGGGGATTAAGATTATGTTATCATACTTTTAAGACAAATAACCTACAGGAAAGAAAGGGAACAGCTGTTTTATCTCATGGTTATTCAAGCCATTCATTAGCTGAATTTTTAAATTTAGAGTTAAATAATAAAGAAAAAGATTCTGAGAATTCTCAAATAAAAAAAATAAATAGTATAAGTAATGAGAAAAATAAACAAAAACAAACAAAAGATGATTTATCAATAAATAAAATTTCATTACCTATAAATCCATTGAGTAATTGCAAATATACAACTACATATAAAAATAGTTATATTGAACAATTGAATCTTAATGGATATGATGTAATTATGTTAGATATAGAAGGTCATGGATTTTCTCAGGGTGTAAGATATAATATTGAAGATTTAGATAACTGTTCTTATTCTATCATTCAGATGCTTCAAATGGAAATAATTAGATATAATAATTTAGATAGTAATCTTGAGAGTACAAGTGAAAACTATGACAAATTTGATATTGTATCTTTTACTTGGAATACTAATGATACAAATAATTTATATAAAGGTGAATATGTGTCAAATTTAACAAATATGACAAATTCTAAAAATTATATACCCTTAAATAATAGGATTTGTTGCCATTGTAACTCAAGAAATTGTTTAATTGAGAGGACATTCGGTGAAGAATTTATTCTTTGTGGGATATCAATGGGCGGTGCATTAGTTTTGAGGATATTTGAAATAATAGGGGAAACTTTAGGAAAATCTTCATCCTTATCCTCATCATTTTTATCATGTTTTTCATCACGAATATGTTGTGGTATTTTATTATCACCAATGTTAAGTCTTGAGAAGGTTCAAAGGAAATTTTCAAATAGATTATTATTACCCTTATTACCATTGGCTAGTTATTTTCTACCAAATTTACAAGTTGGATCTCATAGTTCTAATCCAGTTTGTGAACATATATTTTCATTTTCTAGAGATGATCCACTAACATATAATAAGAGAGTAAAAGCTTTAATGTGTAGGACATTGTTAGAATTTGTGAAATTAGTACAAGCAAAGTTATGTTTTTATCCATTACACATACCTTTACTTATATGCCACTGTGTACATGATTCATTAACTGATTTCGATGGGAGCAGAAATACAATAAATACTTTACAGAGTATGTATAAGGAATATACTGATGAGAACTTTTCTAATAATAGAGGATCATCAATGAATGATATAAAGATACAAAAATCTAATTTTGCATTATGGCCAATAACTTCTAATAATATGTGGCATGTATTAACAAGAGAAGTGGGATATTTTGATTTACTTCAAGATATATTATCTTGGATAACAAGTAAATCTACAAAACCGAATACTAGATTAAATAAATTGAATATTGGCAATACAAATAATATTTGTGATTCGCTTTATAATACACCTTCGACTGGAATAACTAGTGATTAGTTAATTATTTTCATTAAGCTTTAAAATATTTATATGAAATATTTGACTAATTTATTTTATAATATTAAGATATATAATAAAATCATATTGAATATTAGTTTTATTTGAGAAGTTATTTTAATCTAAATTTCATGTTTTTTAAATATGAATATAGAGAGTAATTAGATTTTATTCTGAAGTTACTTGATATCTTCCCTTTCTTGTGAATTTCATTTATATTATAATTAGATTCAATACTTTGATCATAATTATTTTCAATAAATTGATTAGATGAAATAATACTATTAGTACCATATTTTAAGTTTGCATTTATTACTTCCAAATTACCTACATATAAACTATATGCTAACAATTGCTTTCTTTGTCTCTCTAATTTAGTTTTAAGGTTATTAATTTCTACTTGATATGCTGTTTCAGTTTGTGCTAATGTTAATTTTGTTTTTATTAGCTCTTTTTCTATTTCATCTATCTCATATTTATTATTTTTTGATGTATCTATACTTTTAGAATATTGATTATTATCATTAGTAATATCAAATAATTTATTATCAACAATAGTATTGGACTTTTTTCCTAAAAAGTTTGTTTGAGAACTTTCACAATAATTGGTTCCTCCAGTATTATAATCAATAGTTTGACTTGTTGCAGTTGCAAAAAAACTTGAATTACCATTTTGTGAAAAGAATTCTGCTTCTACTTCATCTTGAATATGGTCACTTTTTTGGGTTTGTTGTATTTGTGACAATTGTTTGAGTAAATCTTCCATTTGATCTTCTAATTGCTTAATATGTCTTTCATAAACATATTTATCTGCTTCTCTTAGTCTTCTCAATTCATCACGGATTGCAGTAAGTTCGCTAACTTCTTGTTGAAGTAAGCAATAATCATTAAAATTAACAAATTTTTGATTTTTAGAATCGAAATTTTGTATATCTCCTGATATTTCGGATTTAGATTTATATAATTCATTTCCAAGATTTGTTTCTACTCTTAGCTGTTGTATTTCCTTCATTAAATCACTCTCTCTTTGTTTCCAAGATTTCTCTCGCTCAATATATATTTGTAATTGTTGATTTAGTGAATTAATTTCCACATTACATTCTTCCAATTTTCTTCTATATTCTTCTTGTCCCATTTGTAGCCTTTGAATTAACAATTCTTTAGATGAAGGTGAAGAATCAGTTGCAGAATTTATGTTAATATCTATCCCTTTTGAGATTATATTTGAATCATGACAATAATCACCCATAATTATATTTTTTTCAGGACCATTGTAACTATTTAAATTATTTATTATATTTGGATTTCTCATATCTTGATTTATAGAAGTATTCATGATGTTATTAGAGTTTATAACAGGATTTGAATAATAAGGTTGTGTAGTTTTATACATGATCATAGGCTGAGCTTGAAATTTACAAGTTATATCATTTTCATTAATAATTGATTCAGTCTCAGTTCTTTCTTCTGCTTCTTTATTTAAATGGTTCTCTATTTCTGTTTCTTCATTAATTGAAAACATAGGTATACCTAATGCAGATTCATTTATTGATTCTTTTATTTCTGTTATTATATTAGAAGATGAGTTTTTACTTATTGAATTTGTAGTTGAAATATATTTTGGTTTAAAATTTTCCATTTGAATAGTTGTATTTCCAGTATCTGGAGTATTAAGAGCACCTATTAGTAATGTTTCATTAGTTACAGTGGTAAAACCAGACATCATTGATGCTGTATCATCAAAATCATCTGATATTTGGCCTAATGATATGCAATTTATGTAAAATTCTATATAAGCATTTGGATCTGAACATTTAATCAGTGGAATCTCAACTCTTGTGGGGCTTATTAGTTTAGAATCTAATCTTTTATAATTATTTACAAATGAAGATAGTTCTAAAGGAACTTCGCCAATTACTACTGCTATTGGATTATCCTTGTATTTTGCATATATAATTAGTCTTGAATCTTTTGGAAGATACTCATCACTCCCTTTAGAAGTAAGTCTTCCAGATTTTTGTGGTAAATTTCGAAATAAAGTTACAATTAATACTAATGATTCATAAAATGGATGTATTGTACTACCATTGACACATAAAACGCTTTCCTTTCCAGACGTTCTCTTTGGCCCTCTAATCCAATCTATTTTTATTTCACACTCTTCAAGTAAAATAACATTTATATTCTCTACACGTAATTCATATCTAAATTTCTCACCATATTGCCTGATATGTTTAGCTGCTCTTATAATTCTCATTATTTGTAATGAATCTTTTCAAATTAGTAATAATAATCCAAATGTGGCGCTGTAGGAGAGTGTTTACTATAATTGACGTTTAATTTCGTAACTTTTCCTTTTTATTATTATTATTATTATTATTATTTTATCTAAAATTAAAATATAGGAATATGGCAGGTCAATCAGCAAAGAAAATTGCAAAGGAAGCTTCAAAATATAGAATTATATATTTAATAATCTTATCATCTTGTATTTTATTTCACTTCTTATTTAAGAGACTTTACAGCTTATCTTATTATAAAAGTTGGGATTTTATTGGTATTTCAGTCATTGCAGTAATATATGTAGTAACTTATTCTGGAATTATTTCCCGTCTCAAAGTTGGTGCTGGATACTCAATTTACCAAGATATATTTATTGTAAATACTATTGTTGCATTACTTTCCATATTTTCCAAATATGCGTGGTATATCTACTTAGTTATTCCAGGATATCTTATTTATAAAATACTGAAACTAATAATTACTTGGGTATTCACTCCAGAACCTGTAAGTTTTTGTAATTATATACTTTTTCAAATCTAATTTATCTTTCTCCCTTTAATCTTTTCAGGAATTACAAATGCCAAGAAAAATTAAAGGTTATCATGGTAGTAAGAGAATGTGATATCTTTTTTTTCTTTTTTCTTAGAACATTGCTGAAGTCATCCCCTATTTATCTCTTTTCCTAAGTATTACCTTTTTAAACTTTAGGGGAATTAAGTAATAATATTAAAACTATAATATATAATTAAATTTTAAGATCCTAATTCATAAACTAAAATTAAGTGTAATGGTATGCATGCATGCATATAGTAAATACCACGCAATTACATGACATTTCCACTTAACATCATCTTTAATTTACTTAATAAATATAAAGTCATACTATCCTTTCCTTCAATTATTTCACTGAAAATTATCCCAATATCAAGAAATTCTTGAACAAATTGGATATTTTCAAATTTATCAAATTCCTTATTAGCCCACAGTAAGCTTACATGTTGTAATGTCTCAATAATATTATCTATAGTAATATGCGTAGATTTAAATTTAGTTAGTTTTTGAGTAAAGTGTGCATTGAAAGTATCACTCCAGTGATATAACATGAAATTAACCATACCTTCGAAATCCATTATACCGATATAGGATTTAGAATTAGACTCATTTGTTGCTAGTAGCTTTAAAGTACTTGATTTCACATTACAATATTTCCAGAAGTGTTCACTTTCCACTAATGGCTGATAGGCATTAGTAGAACTTGAAAGTTTTGAAGATGTAGATGCAATCGAAGATTTTTCACTTGTATGTTGGTTTGATGATTTCAAGATATGCATTAAGTATGGTACCATTATTTCAGAAAGCAATTGTTGACAAGATAATGCTATAGTTACAGGAGAAAATGAATTCTTTGCTGTTAATAAGTCTTGATTATATATATTAAGTGATACAATATTCATTTGGATATTGGTATTAGATGGGAAACATCGTTGAAAAACTTTATTAGTTTGGAAAGATTTACGAAGAGTACTATTTAAAATAATATCAGAGTCATCAATTCCTCCAATAAGGCTAGATTGTAAAATGACACGTTCATCAGGCCCCCATACACGCTTAAATAGTTCACATCCAATATTCCACTCAAGTAAAAGTAATAGAGAATCAACACTTCCAGGATATTTTGAATGTATATTTATAACATTACTTGCAATCAAAAACGAAAAGAGGACTCTAGGACTTTCTAAATCAATTATATAGTATTCAGCTTGTAAATCATTATTTAAAGATATTTTCTGATCTTTAGTATATTCCAATATGTATTTTGTAATATCCTTAAATTTATCTAGATTTGTAATAGGTGGAAATGTAGGACTATATAATTGATCAATTTCTAAAGATTTGGACGCTTTATTTAAAAGAACTTTTTGTTCAATTTCATTTTTAGGAGTCATATTATCATCAATATCTTCACATTTTGAACTTCCATTAGGTATATCTTTCATTATATCTGATAAATTATTTACAGATTTATTTGAATTTATTAAAATATTTTCTGAAAAAATAACTTTTGCTGAAACAATTCTAATTAAAGGTAGATTTTCAGGATCTATAACATGAAATATTACTTTTCCATCATTTAGATTTTCATAGTGACATGATACAATAAAAAGCTTAAGATTATGAAATCCATCACAAAATAGATGAGGATTTAGTCCTAATGGAAACTCCCATGAAAACTTTATTTTCCCTGCATATCCAAAAATACGATATAAGATTATACCTCTAAAATCTAAAGAGAAAAAAGAATCACATCCAGCACCAAATTCAGCAAAACTATTTGATTCAATCACTTCGGGAGGAAATTCTATCCATTGACCACCAAAAATCAAATTACTAAGTGAAAATGGAGCATTTGGACCATGTGAAATAGTATCATCAGTACAATCAGATAGATGAATACTTGGGACTATAGCAGATGAGAAAGTTGTAGATGGTAAAGTACGACTTTTCACTAAATTTTTGGAATTTCCTTTCTTAAAAGGAGATAAAACTAAATGCAAGTTATAATTAGTACAGTTAACAATACGAATATATAAAGATCTTGGACATTTTCTTAGTCTTCTATACCAATCATTACCCATATTTAATCTATGATAAAATTTTATATCTTTTTTATTATTAATTTTATGAAATCTATCATCTTTTTTTAATTGCTGAATATAATTAGATCCTAATTCAGTTTCACTTAAAGTTGCCCTAGTTATTATTCGTCTAGATGATTTCTGAGTATCATTGTATAATTCTAATGAAAATAAGTTACGAGAATTATAACTATCAGCTCTATCAGCTCTCAGATATTTAAAAAGGTTTATTGGCGTCTCAGAGCTACCTTCAATAAATATATCATCTTTTCCTATTGTACCAATTTGTAAAAGTACTTCACCAACACCAAGAATTTCAGACTCATATTCATATTTAATTACATACTCTATACCTTCAATAATTGCGGAATATTGAACAACACACCGCTTTACTGGTTGAGATGTTGTATTTGCACATGCATAAAATATCCGTTTCCCTGGTATTATTGATTCTGGAGGATGATATACCCAATCTCCTCTATCCAAAATATGATTTCGTCGAAAAAATGTTACAGATGTATCATTTTTAATAACTACTTCAAGTTGCTCCATAACTCTTATTTACATGACTGTAAAAGATATATATAACTAGATATGCAAATTTGAGTATAACTTCATAAATTTAGGGAAATCTAGATTTCTACAAAATTTCACTTAGAATAATTGAGGGGTATTTAATAGGCGGGAAATATTCGGTTTTTTTTTCTTTTTAATTGTACTTTTAAAATAGAGGAACTATATATAAGTAACTAGGGGACATTTGGAAATCCGATAGTTAAATCATATGATAGATGAAAATCAGGAAACCAAAATAAGTAAAATACAGAGAGACGATAGAATCAAGTCAATAGAACAAATTCGTCAATTTTTAAAGACTATTTTAATATTGGATATAAACTATCCAAATGACAATGGAAATAATAGAAGTCCAAATGGAATTTTATTAGAAAGTATCTATAGAACTGTAATAAATATTTGTAGCTATGGAAGATATAGTGATTTACTGGAATTATTGGAAGATGAATGTAATATAGCAATAGCCAATAATACAAAACTAATTTTGAATCATGATCTAGTAAAGAATATAAATGGAAATATTTACAAAGAAAAGGGAAGAATTGAAGACTTTTTAAATAAGTTAATTGGAATGGAATATGATAAAGATTTTAAGATACTATCCAAAGATTTTTTGGATATATTAATGAGAGTATGGCAACACCATCTCAAATCTATGGATTTGTTATGTAATGTATTCTTATACTTAGACTGTATGTATGTACGATTTAATTCTAGATTATTGGGGATTTCTAAAATTAGTGATATAGGGGATATATGTTTTTCAAGGATAATTAATAAATGTCCAGGTAACTTTGATTATTCAGCATGCCTTATTGGAATTATAGCAACTATAATAAGTACAATCAATAATTATCGTGATATATTTATAAATGGATTAAAAGGTGAAATTATATCTTTAAATCAGCTTAAATCGTTTATTTGTATTAGGAATATTTATGATTTACTAGTAAAACTAGGTTTCTTTATACCTAAATTTACTCCATTATATAAAATAATGACTGAACTATATTACAAATCTAAAATGAATATAAAACTAAAGGAAATGAGATTTTGTGAATATATCAGATTTGTTGATAGAGTTTGCCAATTTGAAATGAATTTATTGGGTTGTAAAAATAACAATCATAGTAATACTATACAGACTTTAGAAGAAATTGAATATTCATTAATAAATTTAAACAAAGTAAAATACTACCTTGTAAAAGATGAAATCCAGAATTCAGTAAAAGATATATATGTAATTTTAATAAATACACTTATTCCTTGTGACTTAATAAAGATATTTGAAGATAAGCATAATGTTGTTGTAAATAATAATTTTAATACAAACAACAGTTATATTTACAAAAATCCTTTATGTTACTTAATAGATAATGTTGATACTGATGCATTTTCTATTTTATATTTGACTTTTAAGAAAGTAGGAAAATTGAATATATTAAAGAAAGAAATGAATAGAGCTTTAATTGAAATGGGAAGAAAAATTTGCAACACATCATTGGATACTGATTTTAATGCTGATGTAGATATTAAATTATGTTTGGAAATGATAACTTTATTAGCACATTTATATAAGAATGTGGAGAAGATATGGGGAATTTCACTTTGTAAAGATGAAGATATTCATTACTCATGTATAAATGACTCATGGAATTATATTATGAATTTAGATGATGGAATATCTCAATATTTAGCCCACAATCTTGCACTATTCTTACATAACTCATTATTGGAATATTACATGGATATAGAGCAAAAAAAAAGTTGTGCTGTAAATATACAAAATATGGATATATCTTTATGGAATACAGCAGAAATTGAAAAAGAAATATTATGTGATGAGTCATATATTAGTACAAAGAATAAAATTAATGATGTAATATTACTATTCCGTTTCTCTAACTCTAAAGATGATTTTGAGGTTTATTGTAGGAAATATTGGATGCAGAGATTATTAAATAATTACATAATTTTAAGAGATGACTTTAATAAGAAAAATATAATCATGAATAGGAATAATTTTGATATTAATTATGACAAAGTTGACAATTATATAGATGATATTAATAATCAGAAATTACCAATATTAGAAATATATTTCCTTGAACAATTATACAAGGAATGTGGTATTGGATTTATTGGTAAACTAAATTTTATGTTAAAAGATTATGTTACATCTTCTGGTTTATTTAAATTTTTCTTAAAATATAAAGATATGATAGACTTAGAAGACAATGATATCATAGTAAAAAGTGTGGATTCCTGGTTAAAATGTGATTATATTGGATATAATATTAGTGATAATAATGATGAAAATGAGAGGATTCCAGTTAGAAAATATAGAAAAATAGAAAGGAATGACAATTTAACTAAATGTTTTAAGTCTGATATATTAAATTATAGAATACATGTAATTGCATCATCTAACTGGCCAATACCATCACAGTATATATCTATTGATAAAATATTAAGAAATAATGGAGAAGATTCAAATTATTTAATTTCTACTCTTAGTAAATTTGAGACATTTTATAAATTAGTATATAATGGTAGAAACATTCAATGGTCCTCTATATTAGGAATTGCTACAATTGAAATGAAGATTTTTGACCAATGTATAAAATCGGATTTGGGAAAAAATAATTTTGATTATTTTAAAATTGAAATTATTACTACATTACAGCAAGCTTTAATATTATTAAATTTAAATGAAAAAGACAGTATAATAATTCCAGAAGAGGAAGAGAAATTATTGATTCGACATTTGCGTGGCTTACTAAAAACTTCAAAATTGTATTTAAATAAATTTAGAAGTGGGGGAACTTATGTAAATGATGAACAAATTAAGAATGATGAGATATTATTACCTCCAATATTAATCAATATAAAGGATACTAATAATTCTGAAGATTTTAAAAAAGATGCTATTTATAAATTTAATGAAGAATTCACACTCAAATTAAGAAGTTTATATACAAATCATAAATATGAAATGGGAGATTTCGTTTTAATTTACTCAGTAAGTCAACCATATAATTGTATTAGTAATAATTTACATATGTTTGAAAATTGTGATTTGAATGAAGAACACGAAATGTTAGATAAAGAAGATGAAAATAAAGAAGGCAAAGATAATAAGAGTTTGAAAATTAAAAATAGCATGAAAAGTACAGCACTTGAATTAAAGTCTGTTAGTCTCGAAAATAGACAACATAGAATAGAAGCAATTATTATCCGCTATATGAAGTTTAAAAATAAAGAAAATAAAAAGGATATTATTCAATATGTTATTGATAACTTATTCCAAAATAGTGAAAATTATGAACCTTCAGCTACAATTAAAAAACAGGTAACTCAAGAAATAATTTCAAAATTAGATTTATTAGTACAGCGAGAATATTTACAACAAGATACATTAGACAATCAGATGTACATTTATTTACCTTAAGAGAATTTATTATTAGACTTTTTTCTCTACAAATAATTTCGACTTATATAGACATTTTTTTTAGAATACAATGAATTATGATCACTTTACCCTACTTTTATGAAATTTTAAATTATTTTGGTAATGGTTTTGGGGTTATCTTTATTTTTGGTAATATTTTCGGTTTTATATTAGTAGGTACTTTAATAGGTATCGTTTTTTCATAATGAATTTTACTTGGTTGATTTGTATCATTTGGATGAGGTAGAAGCACTGATCCTTTAGGTTTAATTGTAATTAATTCTTGCTTCTTTTTTACAATCAAGTGCGCTGGTACTTTAGGCTTTATCAATAAAGGAGTCTTTCCATCTATTAATGCTTTCTTTATTAAAGGTGGTGGTGATACTGGCAAAAATTTGGGTTGCTGAGGTTCCTGTTTAATAGCTGTTTGTACTTCTTTAATTGATTTTTTAGGTAATATTTTTTGTGAACCTAAAACAGATTCTTTTAAACTTTCAGATTTGTTCATATCAATACTTTTCTTTGTTGATAAAGATTTTAATTGCTTTATGGATTTTGACTCTATTAATGCTTTAGATTCTATTGATGGTTCAGACTTTATTGGCTCCGTATACTTTCTAGAAATTGATTTATTTAATTCTGGTTTATCATTTGATAAATTTGTCGATGTTGATGGTTTGGAAACTGATTCTAAATTTACACTTGTATGTGATTCTGAAGTATTTGTCTCCGATACTGCTATTGAGCTCTTTAATTTGGGTAACTCTTTTGATATAGAGGTTAAATCTTTGGGTATTGACTTTTCTATCTTAACTACTGAGTCTTTTTTATTTATACTTTCCTTTAATGTAATGGACTCTGATTTTTTAATACTTTCAATAGGTGATTCTTTGACATTTTCTGGAGGTAATGACGAGTTATCTACTTCTATACTTTTACTTTTTATCAATGGCGATGAGACCTTTTTAGGAGGTGGAATTGGAGGACTTTTAATATCTTTTACTTTTGGAGATAATTCGTTGCTTGTCTCATTTAAGACAGCCTTGTTAGGTATAGTATTAGTAGGAATCTCACGAATAGGCTTTATTTCATCTTGAGATGGTAAATTAGTTCGTGTTTTATTTGAATCATTCTTCACTATATGATGTAATTTTACTGTTTGAAATGTATCATCCTTCACTGGAGATTTTTCTTTTAATAAATTTATTTCTTTAGATAATTTACTTTTTATTGGTGTCACTGGTTTGACTAAATTTTTAGTATGATTGATACCATTATCTAAATTCTCATTTTTAACAGAATTATCAGCCTCCAGATCTGATTTTGTTTTGGATTTTGATTTTGCAGCTTTTGCAATTATATAACGCCCTGCTGGGAGCATAGAATTTACTGGCTTTGGAATGATAGATACATATGCAACTCCTACAACTTTATTTTTTGTATTTAAAATTTCCCATGCATAATTTTCAACTAGTGTAATTGGATCAATAAATGTTTTTGTAGCAGTACCTATTGGTTTACTATTGTCCGACTCATCCCATAAATCAATAACATATTTTGGTAATACTCCAGGACCTTTTGGTGGCAATTGATCAATATCAAGTAATATTTCAGAATCAATAGCAAATGTACCGTCACCTTTATCCTTAACATTTAGATATTCCGATCTTCTACCTTTATAATCTTTTGCTTGAATACTAGATTCATTATCATTCCTTATAACAATATATAATCTACTATTTTCATATGAATTTCCTATATTCTGTATTGAATTTATCTTTATTTGAAACCCTTTTAATTTCACCCCTGGATCCCCCTTTAAATGTAATGAGTCTTTTGGTATAATAGGGTTAAGCGATCCTTTATTATATACCGTCAATTCTATATTATCTAAACTTAACTTTTTATTTATTAAATCCAAGTTAGGTATTGGTGATAAAGGAGATTTTGGTGTCGGACTAGATTCAATGGTGGTACTATCTTTTTTTGGTACATTAGCTTGATTTGATGATGAGACTAATGGATTATCAGTATCTTTATTATCCTTAGAAATTTCAATTTTTGGTGGTTCCCATGTATCATAACCAGGAATTTTTGGAGGAGGTTCAACTGGTGGTGGTAATTCCTTAACTATACCCAACTTAAAATAATATATTGATCCATATAAAGAATTTAATCGAATATCTAACCCACGACATGGATGTAAATATTCTAAAATTAATTCCAAAATTTCACTCCTATCCATTGGTTCATGGAATGTAACATAACTACAAACTCCAGCAAATGCTTGTATTAAAGTATCCAATTGAGTATATAGCATATCAATCCTTTCAATCGTTTCTGTTAAACTATTTGGATCACCACGTAAATCAACCAACTTTTCTTGTAATGAATTTATACACTGTATTTGATTCCTTATTGTATCTTGCAAAGTTTTATTTTCTTCTTGTAACCAATAACTCTGTCGTTCCAACTTTTCCCTGGCTTTACGTTCTTTAGTAAACAATATAAAATAATTTCTAGCCTTATCTTCCAGTTCATCAACTAAATCTTCTATTATTATAGGATCAGTATTGTTAGTCGCAGACTCATGACCATATAAATTAGCTTTTGGATTTACAAAGACTTCATTAATATCTTTAGAATTATCTTTTAAATTTGAAGTACCCTTAGATATTGAAAAGTATTTTTTAGATTCTATAGTTTTAGGTCTATCTTTAATATAATCTAAAGGTTTAGAACTTATCTCAGATCTTGTACTAGCTAACATATTTCTATTATTTACAGCTTTTGATGAACTTAATATAGGTATTACTGTATTTTTTGATCTACTTAAGCTAACTTTACTATCTTTTTCACCTACTGGTGTTATTTTTGTAGCCATTAATTTCTTTTGATCTCCTATATTGTGAATATTAGACAACTCATCTTTTTTACCTATTAACTTACTAGTATTATTTTTATCTGCTTTTTTTGTAACCAATTCATCCTTTAAAATTAGTAATCTACTTCTGTTTGGTGGACTTATAATTGATTTCTCATTATCCATGTCATTTTCTGACACTGATTTTGGATTAATAGATTGCAATCCATTCTTATTAAAAAGGCTCTCCATTTTGCAATAATGAAAAGTTAATAATACCTAATTAGTAAGTTAATCTCACAAAGTATTTATATTCGACATTTGTGTATATAAACTACCCATTATTCCTATTTAATACTTTAAATATCTCAAATATTCTTGAGTGTACCTCAGCACACATATGGCGCTGTATCTAATAATTTGCATCACTCTTAGCTCGTATTAAATCATTGGTAAAATTTCACTCTAAGACTAATTCCAAAAAAAAAATTTAGCTAAATTTCGTATATATTAATGTACTCTACTGGCTATCCATTTTTAAATATTTAGTAAATAATAAGTAATTAAGTACTATTATATATTTAGATCTATATATTTAAAATATTTTAACTTTGATACCTCCTTTATTATCTAATTTATCATATAATTAGTTTAATGTACTTCTTTATTCTGTCTGCAAAAAATGTTGTCTATTTAATTCCAAATTTTGTATTGATTTCTTAAATATATTGGGACTAATATTATTCATTAAAGTGAAAAAAGGTGAACATATTGCATCTATAAAGCCAATTTGCATTGTACCTAAGTCTATTTCACCTGTTTTATCATTTAATCCAAGAGATTTCTCTAAATTAATTTGCTGTTCAATTTCTTCGAAAATAAGAACAGTCCACTTTTTATATATATCATAATTTAATAGAGGATTTGAAATATCAGCAGCATGTAGTAGTGTAATTTCATATAATTGTTTTTTTGTAAATATATAGGAATCATAGGTAATTTTTTGGTTATAAAAGCTAGAGTTAGGTAATTGAATACCAATATCAATTGAAATACTTTGATATGTACTATCCTGATTATCTTTTTGAAGGTAGTGTGTATATAAACCTATAAAATCCTGAATAGCTTCAATCAAAATATTATGGAAAGCCATATCAGTATACATAATTGCTCTTGTAATTATTCTTTTTGCAATTAAATAATATGGTGAATTCTTTGGAGGTATAATATTACAAGATTCTGAATTTAATATAGTTAATAATAGTGCTGAATGATGATTTTCTAGTGTAGAATATCCATTATATATTTCAAGTGTTGATAATATATTATTTATATAATTTTCACTAATAAATTTGTCTTGTAATTTATGGAGAAATTCATTATTTACTCCAGGATGATCAATATCATGACCTAAGGCTGCAATAACTAAACAATAAGCTTCAAATGAATTAAAAAGTAAACAAATTGATTCATCATCAAGCCATTGATTAAGTACCAACGCAACAGTAACGGCATGATATAAATTATGAAATGCATTTTTTTTATGATAGTATTTATCGAGAATGATAACAAAATTTTCTATTGTTGTAGTATTTATATTCCACTTTAGAATATCTTCATTTAATTCTGATTTATTATCTAATATTTTATTCCATCTATACATTAAGATATATTTAGCAAGATTAGTTAACTCTTTATATTCCAAGCCTAATATATCTATATTTTGCCAAATAAGTGGTAATTCTATTTCTTCATTTTTAGAAAGTTCTAAGTCACTATAATTTGTTTGAATTTCAGGTTCATGTTGAATCTGAATCATTAAGTTAGTCAAGTCTACAAGTTCCAGATAAGACTTGTCATTAATGTTGACCAAATCAGATTTATGAATATTATCTATATTTATATCCTCATTCTTTAACTTTTTTTGAGTTAAACTTTCATATGTTATTTTGTTAATAGGATCATTTAATACCTCAATATCATATAGCTTGTTATTATCTCCCTTTATTATACATGTTCCAATATTATTATGATTTACCAATCTATCCTCTATTTTACTGTAATAAAAATTAGAAAGTGTATTCTGTTGAAAAACATTGTTACCTTTACTTGTATTGTATCTAATAATCTCAGATAACTCAAATATTGAAATAGGGCTTTCATACTTTCCAATACAGTTAAACAACTGAGTATCTGAAATATCTAAAATTATAATTTCAGATTTCAAATTTTCGTGAATTTGATTATATTTATTAAATATCTTACTTGTCATATTAGGATATTCACTTTGAATTTTTTTAAATGTTACAAATCCAAAAATCCAGATACCTTGTTTTTCTACAAATAATGAAGATAAATTATTATTCATATTAAAATAAAAGAAATCAATCTTTTCTAGTATTATCTTATTTTTATTTATATTCACAAAGCTTTTTACTGTATTCTCATCAATCCATGATAGACCACAATAATAAACTGCCATTTGATTCTCTAAACTCTCCTCATTAACTTCTGGTAATTCAATAGAATTATAACATATTGGTAATATTATAGTATTTCCAAGAAATTCACTATCTAGTGAAGTATTCATATATACTGACATTTTTCCACCAAAAACAAAACTACACACTCTATCACAATATAAATAATTAATATAATTAACCATTGTATTTTTAGTCTCTGGCAAAGAAAATCCTAAAGAAGACTTATTATGAATTTGAGGAATTTTATATTTATTATATCCATTCTTCCTCCTTAAAATATCAATAATAAGGAACTGTGGTAATTTTTTCTTATCTGTACTATGCATACTACAACAACTTAAAAATTTCAAACCTTCTATATCATTATTAGCTAAATTATCTAAAAATGTATCTAATACCCTATTAATTGGGGGTACTAGTTCACCTATAGAATTCATCATTGATCTTGGAATAAAACATCTATTCGATATATTCTCAATACTCCAAAATAAATACTTAGATTCTGGTATTATGTTTGAAACTATATTAATTAATTTATAAAATTCCTTTGGATTACCAAGTAATGGTATTTCATTTTGCATATTTTCTGATATTACATAAAAATCATCTTTTCCCCTTATATTCTGATTAAATATAATGTCTGATATTTTTGCAATACATTCATTATATCTACAAATATCAGTATCAAGTTTATCTATACCATCAACCGTATTAAATATAGTACAATATTCAATACCTATAGAAACACAATTAATAAATTCATCTATTATTTTACAGATTTCTATTGCTATATTAGAAATATGTCCATTTAAGTCATATAATTTCATATCCTCTCTATTTTCTTCTTTTATATATATAAATTCATGAATACATATATCATATATTATTTTATACAACTCACAAACCGGTAAAAACTTCTCCTTTAAAATATTAATATTAAACTCATCAATTTTTTTGATATTTCTAATTAACTTATAAAGGTTTTTTTTACAATTTCTCTCTATAGATATTCGTTTCCTCCTTTGAAAAACATCTATTGTACCCAGAAATGTTACTAATAAGCATATTATGGGAATTGTACCTATTATAATGTAGTGAACTATACAAATTGATTTTAATTTATATAAAATTGATCTCCTTATATTATAATACTCCCCTTGTGTACTTTTTCTAAATAGCTTTATTGGTTGAACTATTTCAAATAATTGTATTGATATTTCTTGACTCTCACTAATTAAACTTTTAGTATTAATATTACATAAGTAATTTGCTGCAAGAAATGTACTTGATGTACTATTTATTGACTGTATTAATTCATTTGTTGTTATACTTTCACGTTGTGATTTATATAGTGGAGGAGGATCAGGAGATAGAGGGCCAGGTTGTTCATTGTATGGTATATTACTGGGTATCAATTTTTGTAAAAAGCTTACACCTCTTTTAATTATATTATTTATTTGCTGAGTATAATCTAATTTAGTTACTGGTATACTAAGTACCATTACTTGTTCTAAAGAATTCCTTGCCATATACCTTTGGATTAATATTTGATTTGCTAATGCTGTTCTTACTGATATATTATTTAATGATGGTCTAGATTGTTGCCTGCAAAATGTAGCAATTGAAAATCCTAATTGACCAATGTTGTATCCAAATGAAGCTAAAATTTCATCAAATTCTGCCTCACTTATATATATATCATTAGATCCTAACAAAGGAACCATTTTGTACATAAATAATGCATATATAATCATCCAACCCCAGATAATCCCAATAAAAAAAAATATTACATAAAGATTCCATGTAAAATATTCGTGTTTACTATTACCTTTAGACAAACCTGAATAAATTTCCCCAGTAGCAGTATCATAACTATAAAGACCTCTCATCTTTATATTCAGATATAAATATTCTCTATTAACCAATTTTATTTGTACTTTTTATTTTCTACATATTTACACTATTATGAATACTCGATAGTTATGTGGAATATGAAATTTATATTTGTAGTACTCCTGTGCATGCAAATTATAGCGCCATTATGTCAAGTAATTCGTATAACTTTTAATGTATAAAAAAACAAATTTCAAAATAATTAAGAATATCTTTACATAATATAAAGAGATATCTACTGTCTCCTATTATATGGATATATTCTGGAGAAAAATTGGATTTTCATATTGATTCTGGCTGCAAATAATCAGATTTATTCAAATGAACCTACAATTAACTGCCTTAATACTATTTCTAACTACTTTTTATTTATCTAAGGCAAAGTTTGGGTATATTGATAATGAAGTACATTCCGACCATTTATTAAACTCCTCTAGATTTGATGAATCCTACATTTTACAAGATAGTAATGAATATCAGAGAATTATTGATTATAATAACAATACAAATCTAAATAGGACTAATAAACCAAAAAATATTGAAAAATTTTGGAATTCAGCATTATCTCCTATTAAGAAAAAAAAAACTGGTCATTATATTACTAGAACTAATTTATTTACTTGTGAAACATATATTGATGAAAGAAAAAATAATATAGAACAGAATTATGAAAATAAAAATACTATAATAAATCAATCTGGATTAAGTAAATATTCAACAAAACAAAATTTTAAATTGGAAAATTATAAAAAAGAAAATATAAAATCTATTAATAATCCTAAGTTTGTCTCATGGAAATGTTATACAAATACAGATATTTATTGGATACCAAATGAAAAAGTATTGAAAAGAAAGTTTACGAGTTTAACTGATGAATTAGGAGTGGTATACAGTGTACCATATTTGACTAAAAGTTTACTAAGTTTATGTAGTGGTGGTTATACAGAATTTATTGGTAGTGGTAAGTTACCTAGTAATTTCACATTTGTAAAAATACATGATTGCATATCACTAGTAATGCAATGAGTATTATATATATTATTTCAATTTGCAAAGAATTCATAATAAAAAATTGAAATTTAATACTAGTAATAAATAGAAAAAGAATATGAATCCTTATATTAATGTAAAGTTGACCATAGTATATTTTCAATTAAAAAAACAATTATTTTGTTTAGTAGCTAAATTATACAATTCTTTTTATTAGAATATTCCTGAGATAACTATATACATAATCAGATATCAATACAATACATACAAACTTCAATTATTATGTACTAGTAATAAAATACAAATTTGAGTAACTATCTAAATAAATTATATTTTTAGCTATACTTTTCAAATGTTATGCTTATTATTTAACTTCTATAAATAATATTTTCATTAAGATATCTTAGTATCTGAGTAATAATTCCTGAACTTCAGAATTTTCTAATCATTTAAAATAAGCTTTTTAATAATTCAAGACTTTCATTAGCTAATATATCATTGTAAAATTCACTATAGTTCCCAACATAAAAACTAAGTTGTTATAATCAAATACTTCACCATTTCACTTATTAGACTTAATTTCCATTAATATAATTTATTATCATTCAGTTTACCCCAAATCAAATATTTACCATCGTGCTAGTCTTTCTTTTTCGGTGTTTTTTTTTGTCTTTTACTTTTATCACTTTTTTTGGGACTACTTGACTTCATATTTGGTACTTCTAGATTACTAGGTAATTTAAGTAAAACATCTCTTCCATGGCTACTATCTTCCTCAGTTTCACTTTCTACTGGATCTCCTCCACTCAACTTAGTGTTAACTTTTTTTCTCTCTAATTTACCTGTTAGATCTATATCTTTATCCCCACTTTTACCTACACCAGTTGCAAAAGCTGTTGTATCAATTTCAGGAAATGGATCAAATGGGTTTATATTAAGCATTACAGCTTTCTTGAAGTATTCATCTGGTAAATCTAGAGAAGTATCACTTAATTCATCTTCATCATCTACTCCAGGACTTTTTAATTTTGGTTCTGGAGATGAAGTCCCAGAACTGCCTAGAGTTCTTTTGAGCTTTCTTGATAGATCCTTCGATTCTTCAGAGTTCCCTCTATCACTTTTCTTAGTAGATGTACTAGAAAGGAATAACTTAGGAATTTCTACTTGATTTTGTGTATCGGCCATTCCCAAATGTTGATTAGATGATGGTCCTGGTAATGATGGT
>NW_027122854.1:0-124036 GCF_001865355.1 Cryptosporidium andersoni
TATTATTATTATTATTATTAGACCAACTACTGCGATTACGGTAATTTCCACCTTCTCTCTCACCTTCCTTACTATTCATATTTCGACGACATAGTTGTGGGGGTATATATATTAAATCAGATAAATCTTGATTCTGAGATGCACTTCTTAGGGCTAATAGTATCATTATTGGGAAGGGACTCTTTAGTGAGGATTCTATAGGTTTCTCTAAATGTTGTATATTTGCATCTGAATTACATAGTAATTCAGTGTATTCTTTATGTTTCAAATCTCCAGTTTTAGTTTCAGTTGCATTTTCTATAATATTCTCTGCCTTTATATCAGTATTTTCTTCAATATTCCCGTCAATTAATTTATCTTCCTTTTCTGGGTACTTATGAACTACCTTGAGAATTTCAGATAGTTCGTTAGTATCCACATTATCTTCAACTTTGTTATCAACTTTGTTATCAACTTTGTTATCAACTTCGTTATCAATTTCGTTATTGTTATCAACTTTGTTAACTTTACCAACTTGATGATTACTATCAATTCTATCATCCCTGTCAAATTCACTATTATTATCAATATTATCAGATTTATCGATCTTACTAATTTCATCATTAATAACTCCGTTAGTTTCATCAACTCTATCCACTTTATCAGCTTTGTTATTAATAGCTCCGTCAGTTTCATTACTTTTATTAACTTTATTAATTTTATTAATTTTATCAACTTTATTAATTTTGTCAACTTTATTAATTTTATCAATTTTATCAATTTTATCAATTTTATCAATTTTATCAATTTTATCAACCTTATGAATCTTATGAATCTTATGAATCTTATGAATCTTATGATTCTTATGATTCTTATCAACCTTATGATTCTTATCAACCTTATGATTCTTATCAACCTTATGATTCTTATGTATCTTATCATGATCGACCTCGTCAATCTTATAAATCTCATTAATTTCACTAATTTCATTAATCTCCTCATTAATTTCATTAATCTCATCATTAATTTCATTAATTTCATTAATTTCATTAATCTCATCATTAATTTCATTAATTTCATTAATCTCATTACTAATTTCATTAATTTCATTAATTTCATTAATCTCGTTAATTTCACTAATCTTATCAATTTCATTAGCTTTATCAATCTTACCAGCTTTACCAGTCTTTTCAGATTTAATAGATTTCTCAGGATTATTATTTTTCTCAATATTATTAGTTTCCCCTACTTTCTCAGTGTTATCACTACATTTAAATTCTTCAAAGGACACTTCATTTTTATATGCCCTTACTTTGTCATATTTCTTCTCTACAGCTTTAGGTTGTATATCAGTAACTTCGTGATGTACCTTCTTATATTGAGCATTATTTGTACTATTCTTTAACCTTTGTGCCCAACTTACGGGAGCAGAGACTTGCTTTTGTGTATGACTTTCTATTGCAATTTCTTTAAGATTCTTTTCTTCAGTTTTCATGTGTTTTGTTACTACTTGAGTGGTAGTTTCATTAGCTTTGTCTACAGTTTCAGGCTCTTTGGCAACTTGGTTATTCGATGCACCATTTTTCGATTCTGAAGGAGACACAGTTGTAGATGCAGTAGTTGAAACTAGTACTTTAGGTTTCATTTCTATTGGTGCTTGTTGGCTATTTTCTTGGAGTATGTTAGTTTGATAATTAGGAATAACATTAGCGTTATTTACACGAGCTAACAACTTATCCTTAAAGGTCAAGTGAGTAGATTGTTGAAGAGCACTTTGGTTTGCACCATTATTCTGCAAATTGATTGGTGCTGCATTAGATTCATTTCTTATTTCGCCATTTTGATCCAAATTCTTATATAGCTCTATAGAATCATCTACTACCTTTTCAGTTGCTCCTTTAGGTTGACATATCACTGGCATATCTACTGACTGGGATGGTATTGCTAGATGTGTAACTTCAGGACTTTGTACAATTATATTGTTAAAGTGATGAATTGGAGGGTGTATTACTTGAGGTAAAATTGTTGGTTGTGGAAATTGAGATATATAGGGAGTATTTGATATATTAGGTGAGGGAAATTCAACTCCAACAGTCTCTGAAACAGGGTTAATCCATCCTCTGGGTACAAATTCCTGAGCATTAGGATTTAAAGTTGTCTGTGATTTGTTGGAGTCTCCGCTTATACGCTTTCTATTCAGATTTATATTGTAGCTAGTACCAGTTTGATAGTGTTGATAGTCCACATCACTAGCATTATAAGCTGGCATTACACCATGGTAATATATACCTGTGCTAGCCGTGCTAGTGCATGGAGTTATTATATTAAATGATGGTTTAAACTCTTGTGCATCGGCTCTTAATTGGCTCTTAAACTTAGATGTAGTATTCCCAGTACTTTCTTGTGAACAAGTCACATTACCATTAGAATTGTCTTCAGGAGTCATTATTTATTCTTTAAAGAAAATCTCCCAATACTAGGCTTTTTGTATATCAAATGACTCCTCTTTTCCTTTCTCCTCTTTTATTTCAAGAAGTAGTCCTTAGAGACTTCGGACCCTTCCCTAAAAACCAAGCTAGTAGTAAATATTGACCTCTTTCTAGCGTTTATTAAATATTTCACTTTAATATTCTATATAATCAATCTTTATTTCTTCAACAAAAAAAATTAACCTGGCGGTTGTAAATAGCCCGATACTTTTAATTCCCCCTTTACACGTCAGTAAGTTACCAGTTGGAGCCACTCTTTGAAAATACCCCTCTAATTGACTCAGTGGATTTATGTCTACAAAGGCGCTATAATGTATTTCTTAGGAGACATTAGCTGTACGTCTTGTATAACTAATGTCAGATGCTGACTTTGTTTTCCCTCCTTTTATTACTGGCAAAATGCTAATAGTAATTGCAAATATTAGCAATAAAATGAAATATAACCAGGTATAACAATATATCTATAAATACAATATATCATCCAAATTACCATTAAATTATATCTAATTAGCCTTTACAATTAATTCCTTTTATAATATAATTGAACTTTAAAGTTGTTTTCTCAAGTTAAAGTATATCACTTATTTCCGTATGTTCTTCTGTATCACAAAGACCATTTATTCAATGCTCAGATATGTAGTTAAATAACAATACAAAATTGGGGACTCAAAAGCTCAATAAAATTTATTTTAAAATAATTTTTTTTTTTCAATGAAGTATAAAAACTATATAGTCGACATTACCACATTATCATTGCAAATACATGCAAACGCACCGGTATGTGTTTGATTTTCTTACTAGGCTATAAGGAATCTTGCATATTTCTACATATTATATAAGTGAGAATTTGAGGCTATTAAAATAAGTTAGAAATCTAGATATATTATTTGGTATTATTTTATAATATATTAACGGAATAAGCTTTGCAAGAAATAACATGCATATTGGTATTTATGGCATATAGTGTAAATTTGCATTTAAGTACTGTTGATCAATTGAAATAGAACTATATAATGTTTTAGAGTCTTAAAAATTAAGTTTCGGGTAATAATAAGGTATTCTGGAGGTTTTGATATGTAAAAACAGATTATATTGGAACTCACGAGCAGCGGGTATCGCATAGCAATTTTCTGTGGGGTAGAAGGAAATGATGTCGTTGGAAAGTATAAAGCTAAGAAGATATAAAACAATAACTTTTAGAGCTAGTATAACTAATTAATATGGGAATTCAGGGATTACTTCCAAATGTCGATAAAGTAAGTAGAATAAAGAAGATAGATGAATTTAGGGGAAAGAGAGTGGCTATAGACACTTATGGATGGCTACATAGGTCAGCTGCAAATTGTGCTGAAGATTTGGTTCTGGGTAGATCCACTAGAATGCATATCCAATACTGTATAGATCGTGTTAATTTACTGAAGAGTAAAGGGATAATACCTGTTTGCATTTTTGATGGTGCCCCCTTACCCATGAAAAGAGTTACAGAAGAAGAAAGGCATATGAAGAGATCGGAAGCAAAGAAGGAGTTATTACTACTAAAAAAAAGTAGAAAATGCCCAAATAGTTATGAAATACGCAATTTATGCCAAAGAGCATTAGATATTACTCCTGATATAGCTCACCAAGTAATTGAGGAACTACGGGGTCATCACGGGATAGAATGTATAGTAGCACCATATGAAGCAGATGCACAATTATCTTATTTATGTCGAACTGGATATGTTGATGCTATAATAACGGAGGATAGTGATATGTTGGTATTTGGGAGTCCTTGCACAATATATAAGCATGATGATAAAACGGGAATATGCAGAGTCATATACTGGGAAGATTTACCAAGAAGTGGTATACTACGACAAGATATATTTACATATGAAATGTTTGTATTAGGTTGCACTTTAACCGGCTGTGATTATGTTAAATCCCCACAAGGAGTAGGAATTAAGACAGCTATGAAGCTTGTGCAAGAGTATTATGGAGATTTAGAAAGAATTATTCTGCAATTACAAACTATTGGTAAAAATGTTTCATCTGACTATTCAATAAATGTGCAGAAGGCACTAATAACATTTTTTCACCAAACTGTGTATGATCCACCTTCTCAGAGGCTAGTGCCACTATCAAGAAGTACTTTACCACAATACAATAACTCTAACAATATTAAAGTGTCTAATATTCCAATATTTAGAGAGTATAATCCGGAAAAACAAATAGAAAATAATATGTATGAATTTGTTGGCCCTTTCTTAGAAGAGAAACTAGCGAGAAATATATGTATGGGATATATTCATCCAGAAACTTTGAGAGCATATTCTACTAATGAAACTGTGTCCGAAAAAGTAGTTGATGAAATGACATCTTATGCAATGTCCACAGAAAAAAAAGAAAATCTTGGTGGTTACAATAATGTTGAGGGACATGAAGATGCTTTAGAACAGCTCGGCAATAAAATTCAGCAAAATGAACAGCTTTACTATTCAGAAGAACTGTTGGAGATTTCAGCAAAAGAAGTTAATAGTGAAGCTAATACGGAAAGTAAAAGTAATTGTAATTTAAAATGGTATAATGAAGCAAATATGGGAAGAAAAGTAAAGAGGAGAGCAATTTGGCTAAACACAATGGCCAGAAAAGATTTGTCAAAATGTGACACAATCAGTCCAGATGATCAGTTAATCATACAATCACTAGATAACTATGCATTTCATTGATAAATCAAAGTGAATTTTATGAATAAACAGAATAAGTGAATAGTAAGTCTGAATCTTAGAATTACAATATAGAGATTGATAGTTTCAACAGAACTCCCCATACAAGTTAAATAAAAATAAACAGATCTTTAGATTATCAGTTTAAATAGTTAAATATAATTAATAAAAAAACTAAAATATTTAAGGTACTCTTCAAATTAAAATATGTCCTAAGTATAAAATTCCTTTCAATATATTATACCTAAGAGAATGGATGCAAGTAATTAAAAGCTTGTGAATTCAATACCTTCGAATTTAAATTCTCCAGGAACTTTAATGTCATCAATTAATAAGTCACCATCAATGGTAAACATAGAAACATATGTACTTTGGAAGTCTGTCCTAGAATTCTCAACAGTCTTAAGAGCAACAATAATTTGATCTTTAGATCCAGGTAGAAACTTAAATGATGAGAATCCCCTCTCAGGGATAATATCTCCTATAGTTCTCACCTCAAGTATTTCAAGGTCATCTGACAAAATTACCATTTTATTTGAACCTTTCATTTCATCTAGGAATTCATCATATGGTTCATTGCTTACTCTTCTTGGAAGAAATATCCATTTACGCATATAAGGACTCCAACCTACAGCTTCGTGAATACAGTATCCTGGGAAATCTGCATCCAATGCAGAACGTATACTGTTGTAAACTTTTGACCAGTTATAGTATCTTATATTTCCAAACTTGTCTACTGAAGCAACCCACATATTATCTTGTTTGGAAATTACTCCATTCTGCACAAATTCTTTCCCAAAGCTTCCAACCCAAAGTACATCATCTCTTACTGTTGCCCATTCAATCTTCATTCCTTTACCTTTATTACCATCTCCTTCAGATAAAATATATCGTGGGGCAATCACCTTCCCATCGTCAATAATCTCAAACATGATTCCGCTTCTATCATCACCAGCAAGAAGTTTCCCATCATATATTACTAATTCGCTTAATTCCATACCTCTACCATATTCATTATGGCCACTTAATAAAACAAGAGCTGCATCCCATGTCACTTTATATTGCTCCTCCTTAGTATCAAAATAAACTCGTCCTTTCTGAAGTATACTTCTAAAATCTTTTTCACCAGGGTTTGATGGGCGTGACTTTAAGTCTAAATCTGCCACAAGCTGAAGTCAAAGCATAAAAAATAAAATGATTTTGAAACAAAATTAAACAATTCAATTTGAAATTAAATATTAATTCCAAATGTGAAATTGTAGATATATACTTACTTTGAAGCTGCATGGATTTACTTTATTACAAAAGAATTGCGTATTAGAAGCAAGAACTTCACTTCCAAAATATGAAAGATTAAAGAAAAGTATTAGTAATGTAGTTTCTAAACAACAAAGGTATTAAAAGTAAGTTATAAATGTAATTGTATTAACTATATAGAATATAATCTTGAATACAAGATTATTCAAGGAAATATTAATATATAGGGCTCCAATATAGCAACTTACTATAAAAAATAAGTTTTTTAATTATCATTACATTAACCATAAGAAGAGAGTAAGTCTTCTCTACTCATTTCATTTATTTTCAAAAAAAAAAAAATTTATAAACTGTCAAAGTGGAGGTAAATTGCTCTACAAAGACCCTCTCGAGTACTGGCTGACAAACTTGACAAATTAAAGAAACTAAGTAAACATTCAGTTAATAATATACTACCTATAAATGCAAACCCACATATTTATGAATATATTCATTAGAGTTTTAGGAGGATCTACTTAAATTATGCAGAAAGAAATATCTAAGTTAATTAAATTTTATTTCTATATTAAAGGTAAATGAGTATTTCCTAGAAAAGTGTCATTACTAATGTTGAAGATATCTTATAATTCTCAATAAATAAAATCCCCTAGTATCTCCAAAAGTTATAATTTTTTAGTATAAACTTCATTATTTATCAGTCTCTACAAATGTAAGAGGTAAAAAAGAGACACTAGAGTATACTATCGTTCTAGCTTCCCCACAATCTCGAAAATTATTTCCATAATTTTTATGTTCATGACCTTCTTAGGTAATACTTTTAAATGACAGCTCTATATTTGAACTTGGCATATTTTAAACATATTTGGAAGTGAATAAATAGCAAGTAATTACTTCAACCACAAAGCTTTTTTTAAAGGGTAAATTTTGTATAAGACTAGGCCAGATATATTTACCGCTATATTCGTGTAGGGCGCTATACCGCCAAATTGGTGGCTAGCTTATACTAAACATTTTTGAAATTTTGATTATATGACTAACGGCAATTGGAAAGGTGATAGGAATGATTCATCTCAATCTTCAAGGGGTCACTTAACCAATTCAGGAGGTAAAGGGTTGCAACATCTGGCTGAAATGCTCCAGCGTGCAGGGCAAGGACAGAGTTACCAGAATAGGGTCTCTTTCGATCCCCAATTAAATTTGAATTCTGGTTCAAGTAATAGTAGTATACCTAGAAATATTTATAATGGTGGAGGGCAGCGTGCAGGCTTTGGAGATGGATATAATAAGGAGAGATTTCAAAGTAATGGATATGGGGGTACTAGCAGTAGTAATACTGGTGCAGGTAATGGATATCATATCAACTCAGAGTACAGTAGTTCTACAGTGGCTACAGGATATCCTGATGGTAATATGATGTATGTTGGGACATATGGAGTTACTCAGTCTAATTATGGGACTTATAGAGGGGCAATGCAGGCTTATGGTGGACCAAGTGGTGGTACTTCATCTCTTCAGCAACACCAGTCAGGATCCTATGACGATACGCAGCAAAGCTTTGCAGGTAATTTTTATATGAATCAAAGAAATTATGTAATGCCTCAGATTACTCAAGGATATGGTAGTATTCAACAAGGGCAACATCATCAGGCTACAAGAGGAAACTCTGCAGTGCCTGGTATATCTGTATCAGGTTCGGGAGTATATAGAGGAACATCAAAGTATATTGGCTCATCAGGAGCATATGGAGTTTCAGGAGGATCTCAGGGTCATACACAAGTGCTACAGTATGGAACCTCTCACCATCTGACTTCAAATTTTGGAGATATCCCATTACAACAGATTTCGTATGGTAACTTCCCTAACCAAAACCAGAGTTTGCATTCAATATCTCCTCAAGTATCAAATACAGTTGGTATAGCTACACCTCAACAACTTTATAACTCCTATAACTTTAGTAGACAATCAAATTGCGGCAATTCTTCAGGAACACCGGTAATTGGCTCAACTTCTTCAGTTATTAATACATCTAATACTAGTATGCAGAATACCTTGAGTACTATTAATGGTAAATTAAATGTAATGTCTGGAACTGGTTCTCTTCACCATATGTCCAATACTGGGGGTCGTTCTATGGATCAGCTAAGGCGTCATAATGGAGGTGGAGGTTCAGGAGGAGGTTATCGTCGATCTGGACCGTATCGTCATGATGGTCGAACTGGTAGGGTAAACTCAGGAGGCTCTGGAGGTAGTTCTTCTGGTGGCTCAGGGAATCAGGGGGGGGTCGGAGTTTATTCTCAAGCTAATATTGGAGCTAGTGGAGGAGGTCCAGTTCGTTCTAGCAAGGATAGGGGTCCTGGGGGTGGAATAGGACCACTAGGAAGTTCTAATGTTTACAATAAGAAACTAATAAATGATAGATCTTATCCTACTCACTTCATTACAGATTTCAGGGAATTTAATTTGCGCAGGGAATTAGATGGAAGAGTAGATAACATGCTTCCCAAGGTATATGTTGACAAGGCTTTAGCTGCAGGGGATGAGTTTGTGCGCCTAGTGAGTACTGCAAGGTCTTGTAGAATTCCTGAAATTCGTCCTGCACTATTAATTACCAGCTTACCTAACTGCGACAGTTTTAGGCTTTATTTAAGCCTAATGAAGCATTATAGAGGTCAAAATGTGTCAAAATTTAAATTGATGGTAGCAACTTATCCGGAGACTGGACTCTGCAAAGGCTGGGCTGTAGTTTTACTACTGGATAAAAATGCAGCTGTGGAGTTTTTAATTTCATCTCATTTTCAATGGAGAGGAATATGTGTAAAGGCTAAACCTTTATTGAATCCAGATTTATTTTCTTTCAATTGTAGGTTTATGACGGGATTATCTGAGAATTCTAATGAGACTGTATACCAAATCCCTAAATTATATGTGTCGAATTTAGCAAATAGTGAGAAGAATTTGGAAGAGAACCTAAATTTTGATGAGAGTAAGAATAATAAAGATAAAGATATTGATGACAACAATGATGATAATAATAATAATAATAATAATAGTAATAATAATAATAATGATGATGATGATGGTGAAGTTAGAGAGTACATGAATATTTCAGAAAAACTGTATCAACTTATTGAACAATTGGGGCTTCGTAATCCTTTAGAGGTAGCATATAATGGGAATTCTCAACGTCGGGATGTAATATTTGTTGCAGGTCGTAAGCTTTATGCATCTTTTAGACCTCAAAAGATACTTAAAGTAATTTTCGAGTTATCCAAATTTGGCAGAACTATTGGAGAACTTGATCAAAAAGAGGATGACGACAATGAAATTATAGTTGAAGCAGATAAATTAGAGCTTCTTAAACCAAAATTCTCAAAGGATACAGATCATTGCACAATAAGCAAATATGCTTTAGTGAATTTGTACAAAGGCAACATATGCAAAGACTCTGGAAAGACACATGAATATCTTACTGCAAATTTAAACGGGAACTTTGAGTTAGAAATAGACAATACTGAAATAGATGCACCTTTAGACTGTAACTTGCCAAGTTCCCAAGCTGATGACATTAAACTGTCAATCAATATATTACCGAAGGATATGGGTGATGTATTTCCATGGGGTATTAGGTATTTTCCTGTTGGGACTTTGGGGTTCGCAGGCTTGGATCTTATTGACAGTTTAAGTCGTCTTGTTCGTAGACTGCACTGTAAAAATAGTGGTCATAAATGGTTTAATGACGTAGATTACGAGGGATTTCCAGATGATCACTTACATCTTCAGGGTTTTCAGAATGTAACAACAGCTTCAATGGATATTTCTCTAATTACAACTTCAAATACAGATCAGAATAGCTGTACAAATGTAACAAATTCCGGAGTTCATATAGGTAGCCTATCTGTTATGAATAACGTGAGTATTTGTAATCAAGTAGTAACTCTGGATTCAATGGTATTTATTAATGGACTCCCCAACTTAAGTGGCATACAAATAGAGCTAGATTTTATGTATAAACTACGCAATCTGCTTAATCTTAGTAAGGCTAAGTGTGACTTTTGGTCTGTGGAACTTTTTTGCTTTCCTGAAACTGAACGCTTAAGAGGTGATGGTTTTATTCTCCTTCCTTCCTCTTGTAACTCTAAAACTCTTTTAGATCAGTTCCCTATTGATGAAGAAAGTGGTAATCCAAATATTAGGATAAGCAATGAGGTTTCAGCATGGATATTACCTTATAACATGTATCAAGATGTTATATATGAAGATCTTAAAGTTCTTGCAAAACTACTGGGACGTTTGGTTAGCTTCTGGTCTTACCATGTCAATGGTAAGCGTCATCCTCTCAAACTTTTGGATTCTATTAAGACAAAGTTTTCTACAGCAGAGATCAACTCTACTAAAGAACAAGAGCTCAGTGAGGATAATCAAAATGTATTTCATAAACCTTTAGATTTAAACTTACAAGCCTTAGGAGTTGCAATTGAATCTATAGCTCCACTTACTACTTCGAGTGGATATTCTTCTATTTCACCCAGTGAAGAAAAATCTCTAGTAGGTATTGCTGTATCAGCTGAAGAATGGTTACATGGTCTTCCAAAGCTAGTTGCTGAGGGCATAGATGAGAGAGCACTAGATTGCAGTGTTGTTCACTTTGTTAGAACATATTTCTTTTCAGCTGAGAATCTTGTATCATTACACCCTTTCAATTTATGGCTGGAAGTTACAAATGAAATATGCGAAACTAACAATGAGGGACTTATTAAATTTGAGAAGGATGACAGATTAGCAGAAGACTCAGCAGCTATAGATGAGCTATCTAGACTTCTACTTCACCCCTTGCCAAGTCATGAGATCGTAGATACTTTGAATAACAAGATTGTATCGGCAAACCACATATTGGCATCTATTCTGAGCCAGCATGGCCAAATTGGACCCTTGGCCCTGCTAGATATGATAGATTACTATATCCAAGGACAATTTGGGTTGTACAATATGTACAAAGGTGAAGATAATGAAGATGACAAATCTTCAGAAGAAATATCTTTAAACCTGGAACACTCTGAGTGTACAGAAGAAAACTTAGTAATAAATCAGAATCGTGAAGTTTCAGTGGATATAGAATTTAAAGCTGATATTGCTTCTGATTCAGAAAATTTATTATCGCTATCTTTAAAAGAAGGTGAATATAGATACCGCGAAATATTTTATAAAATAAACTCTGAGTATTTAAGAAATATGCCAAATGTAACCCCAGATAGTTTGAAAAATGACAGTGACAAAACTGACAACCATGAAGTGAATCTATCTTTGAACTCGGCTGTTTCGAGCAAACCATCTTTAGGCTTCAGTTGTTCTCTGTGGCTTGAAAGATGGGGTAATAACTGTGTCTGGGGATCTTGCATTTGCTCAAATGCACGCGAATCTGTGATGGAAGCTGCAATAAATTTCTTGCGTCACTTCGCTTTGTTGGAATGTCGAAGGGTATTCCAGACTATTGGAGTTGGAAGTACTTGTAATGATCCACTATTGGCACCTAAACGCACAAGGGCTACTGGAACTCCAGTATCAACAGCAGGTGGAGGAACTAGTGGAAGTGGAGGAGCTCCAGGAACAAATCTATCTCATCAGAATTCTCTATCCTCAAGTGGTGGATCTAATACAAATTCTAATTTATCTACCTCTCTCCTAAGCTCGGCAAATCGTGAGCACTTAAGTATAGCTGATAGATTTGAAGGATTATGGAATTTCAGAAATATCCAAGTTGAGAGGAGGAAAGTTAGATGTGTCTCTATTCCTGGATCTCTACCTTTTGAGAAGGCTCAAAAATTGTGGTCTGTGGAATATTTGCTAGCTTTAATAAGTTGTGGTAGGATGAGATATGTTCCTATATCATTAGCATTTAGAACTCCTTTATACAGAAAAAATGCCTATCGATATGTTCAAGAAAGATTTAGGAGAGACTCTAAATACGTCTGGTCGCATGTTGACCAGTTGTGGTCTAACAAACTAGATGATGTTGTGGCAAATGCTATTGGATTTGCAAATGGTGACTTGCTTCATATACTTGCTCCAGATGAGGGGAATATACAAGATAATCTACTTGATCCAAAATGCTGTTTTGAGATGTTAAAGAGATCTTGTAAATTTACTACTCAGAGTAAACTAATCTCTGATGTTTAAAAGTAATGGTGTTATTACACTGAAATTGAATGAATTAACTTCAATATCTTAGGATCTAGAAGATATGATCTATTATTTATTCTTTAATCCGGAAGATGGAGATATTATACATCAATATTAGGATCTTCACCATGATATTCTGTGATATTTAAAGTGGTTTAATATTTAATTTGTTCATCTAGGCTTATATGTGGTTTTCTGCAGTTGTATAGATAGGTGTCATTATCAAATGTCATTGTGATCTTATTACACTTTATCAAACAGGTAAATACACCCCAAATATTTATAAAGTACTCCTTAATTTCAGTTTCTAATTTATTTAAAAGCATTATTTAATCTGTTTTCCAAGTATTCTTTACTCTTCTTCAGATGAGTAGCCTTTAAACAGATCACAATCTCTTTTAATCTCTATGTACTTCATGAATACTTCATCTCTAGCATATAAATTGGGATCTTCTTTCTCTATAAATGGTGTATTATTGTATAATAGCTCATCACTCACCTTTAATAGCTTAGCTTCCGTATGAGCACTCCATTTACTTCTCTGCAACTCAAAATCTTCCTCTTCTCGTAACTTCTCTCTTATTTGAAAACTTTGAACTTCATCATCTAAAAATTGACAAAGAAGAGTACTTCTTTCTTTATTAAGAAGTTGTAGTGCTTCTTTCTCCAACTCATCACGGTTCATTAATCGTTTGTTAATCCTTCTCAATTCCTCTAGTATATCCTGAGTCTGAATTTCTTCAGCCGTATCTAATACCTTACGTTGTAAAGCTTTATCCTTGTTAAGTGAAAGTTCCTCTTCCAATATCTCCCTAGCACTCTTCGCAGCTAGTTCCTCATCTCTCTTTGGGTCAAAGTTCCTTTTGCCACCAGATTCTAATTCGTAATTACCATCCTTTGGATTTGTACGAAATACGATTACATTACCACACTGAGTGCATCTACCATGAAATCTCCAAATAGGGATACCTAGATAATCCTCATTAGGTACCTTCTCAACTTTGGAATTGAACTTTGTACCGACATATAGATAGTCACCACAACCATTACACCTTACTGTAAAAGGATATAGCATTCTAATATTTAGCATTCTCTTCTTCTTGACATTCTTGGATTTCCTAGCTGCTCGCAATACCTTCTTCCCTGCCTCTAACTTCTCCGGATCAAAGTCTGGAGGGTAATATCGATTAAGTAGTTTACGATCAGACATTCTTCAGACTACCAGAGTTAATAGTATAGTCTTACTAAGCTACAAACATTACAATATTATACTCATTTATTATCTAACTCGCCTTATTTCCGAATAGTAATAGCCTTTATATAGTTTTTTTATGGTAATTATTAATAAACAATTAGGAACAAAAATTCACAAATAGGCGGCAATTTTTTTACCATACAATAGAAGACAATATAATAACCGCTACATATTTCAACTCTAGACATTGAAACTGTCAGATAACGTGGTTTTATAATATTATCACTAGTGATTAGATTCGTATGGGTTTGATTAAATTGCAATAAGAATCCCTATTAAAGCTCCAAAATTACTTTTGACTGCTTTTAAGTCTTTGTAAACTGTGTTTCAGCTAGGGTATTTATCAGTTCCTAAAGTCTGTTACTCCTTACTTTTTTGATGACAATAATTTTATAGAGATGAAGCATAAGTCAGATAATCGCTCTAAAAGTGCAACAATATCTTTGGATATTCCAGAGGAACTTATTCCGAAACCTTTATTAAGTGAAGAAATGGAGATTTATAGACAAAAACTGACAGGTGATTTAGTGGAAATTGAAAAGAGGATATATGAGCTGGAAACTTTCTATTGGAACCAAACAACTGACATAGGTAATATGTTGCGTGGATGGGATGGTTACGTTAATGTTAACACATCATCTGGAAATACTGGAGCAAGAAAATCTAACATAAGTGGTGGTAGAAGCTCTTATAGATCTATCCAAACAATGTTTACAGATAAAGATCGTTGGTTTTCTCTTTCTTCTGTTACTTCACCAGTTGAATTAGATAGTATTAATACTCCCACTAACCAAAATAGTATGGGGGGTCCACTAGAGGGGTCTTCAGTAGTAGGATCTGTTGTATCTCAATTATCAGATGCTATCATGAATGAGAGTGAAACAGGCCAATCTAACGCTAGTTCTAGGAAACAAAAGAGATCTTAATTAAGTATATTTTATATTGTTTTGGATATTTATAGTTATTACCTTTAGACTTTAATTAGTTTGAAACTTTATAGTTTTTTAGGGGTTGACCTTTTTCTCTACCCTAGTGGTATATTGTTATGCATCAGGCTAGTACATAAATTATACTAAGACTTAGTAAGTATTCATGATATGTATTAAGTTACTGAATAACCTCTAGATATTTCTACTTATTCAGTATCCATGCTGATTCCTACGCTTTTTGACCTTAATCAACAATACAGTAATAGGCTATGGCTATCAAAGAACAGCCCCCCCTTCCCCATAAAAGTCAGCATGCCCACACAGAGGTTGGCGCAGTATTTAGGATAGGTAATAATTCTCAAGAAAATTCCTAAATTCTGCAGAACTTCAGAAATAAAGGAAATTATTAAGCACTAACATTATATTGGTGTTGTGCCTAAAAGAAAGGATTGGTCTTTATATATCTTGAGATTTAGGGATACTTAACGAAAGATAAAAGGTAAGGGGAATATTACAACGAATACTTGTCTATAGCCTGAACTTATTATCTGAAATTTATATCAATCTGTGCTTTATAAGTAAATGGAATATGGACGGAAATGAAAATCAGCAAAATATTCCAAATAATTCTAATTGGAAATGTATAAGGGGCTCTGTAAGATGGGCTGACTTAAGCCTTAGTGATACATCTAATAGTTGGTTGCCAAGCCAAACTGAAGTTAGAAATGACTCTAAGTCATGTGGGTTGACTAGTTTACTTTATAAGAGCACTATATTAGGTGATTCAACTGCCAATCATCCAAAGTATACAGAAGGACAACCTGGGACTTTGAAGGCTACTTCTTTTTCAGGCATTGCACCTAAGCTTTTGACTTCAAAGGTTATAAACAAAACTATGACTTCTAGTTCAACTACTGAAGAATTCTCAAAAATTCCAAAAGATCTCTTAGAGGTTTGTGAAGTACATGAGGAGAACAATAGCTTGAGTCTTCACTTTGGAGATATAAACAATGATCAGAGTAATAATTGTGACACGTTTGATCCTAGAAGTTTAATTCAAACAGCAAATCTGCAAACTCCAAAAATTCTTGGAACTATAAAAAGTAGTTTAAGCAACATATCTGAGAAGATAAATATTTCCCAAACAATTCCGAATACAAATAACGATAATCAAAATGATACTAATAAAGATGGTATATGCAACTTTAACAATATTATTGATGATCTAGACTTGGAATTATCTGATCCAAATAATACAAATGAACTATCTAGTAATTTAGATTCTAAATTAAGGCAGAATAATAAACGAGGTATATCCAAAGATAATGTTGCAAGCCCAATAATTGGAAGTCATGAGATATTAAAACGGCAAAGATATTCTAGTAATAAAATATGTAATTCAGGTACTGATAATGGTACTTTAAATCTAATATATACTGAAAGAATGAGTAGCCCATCTAGTGTTACCTCTTTTAGGGGTTCTCGATCAGCAAGGGGAATCAACAGCACTCCAAGAAGATGCTCTATTTCATCAAACATAAGTTCAAATAAGAGTCCTATTACTCCGAAAGATCAGCAATATAAAAGGAATTTTACATATTCTCATTCACAACATTCCACTGAGAATTCTAATAATGTGACACAATCTAACACAGCAACTGTAGATTGGAATAAAAGGATATCGAGTAGATTGTTCCAAATTGCTGTTGGGAAGGGAACAAGAGCTTATCAGAATTACCTGAAACTAAAACCAAATAAAGATAGTCGTGATCCGCAAGATCCTCAAACTCCGAATGCTCATTCTAGATGTCCACAAAAACAATTTACTGAACAATTGAATATATGGAGAAAATCTCTCCATCAATATGATGATACGGAGAATGAATAATAGAAGTTTTAAGCTATATTATATCTAAAGAGTTAAAAAGTAGGGTTCGCATCATGTGTTAATGTTTTTTTAGGATGAGTGATAGTTTCAAAGAAGTTTAACTATTAGTTTCTGATATACTAAAGTGGAGCGGGCTAATATTGGCATTAATATTTGTCATTAAGGGAAAGAAGATTTGGAATTTGGGATTATTCTTCGTGATATTTAATGAAGTATGAATCTATAAATAAGAGCTTATATAATATAAATATTAATAGTTAATATAAAGAAGTTGCGATGAAAAAATCTGATAAGAAAAAGATCGAATGTTCAGAAAATAGAAACTTACAGTGGTTAGTTCAGAAGTCTTATATACTTTCCTGGATAAGTCATTTACGTTATGTGAATAACTTAGTAGATTGTGCAATTGTGAAAGCATCTATGTTGTCACTATTTATATTGAGTGACTTAGGATGTGGTAAATATCAACATCCTAGACAAATTTATGATTGGTTTCGAGTGCACTTTAGATCATACAATATATCTCCAAATTCGTGGCTTGTTAGTTGGCCTGATGGTTTATCTATGAATTATAGATTTACAAAGAATGTGATCATTTTTAATCAAGATATTTCTAGATGTTTCTACTTTGGATATTTAGTCAGAAGGCTTGTAGCAAGCGTAAGTTTATATAAATGTAGTGGGGAAGTTGCAAATTTACTTTTTGCATCCTTATTAAGAATCTTAGGATTTGGATGTCGAATTGTAATGTTTATACCACCTAGGATTACTATGAAGAACAGATTGAATAAGACACACAAATCAGAGAGGCTATCTAATGAATATAAAGAGAAAAATTTCGTTCCTAATATATACTCTTGGATTGGAACAACATTAGATGATGATGATAGACGTCCAGAATTGTGGTTAGAGATTTTTTGTACCAAGTTAAATGAGTGGATTGCAGTAGATGTACATAGAGGAGGCTGGGATTTTATAGATGGAGATTCAAGGGTTATACAGAGTGGTCACTTAGGAAAGAATGACAGTTCATATGATCATAATCAAGTATTAACAACTGTTGAGCAAAGTCAGAATTATAAGAAATGTACTTCTACTGCAGCTCCTAGGACTTTATTTTCAAAATTACATATGAATTTAAGTGTAGAAGACTCTTCATCTTCAGATGAGGAGTCTGATAAGTCGAAACAGGAATACTTACCTATAATACCTCTCAAAACTGTTAAATTAGATAATAAACCCAAAGAGATTCGAATTGGAATAAAGGGGAGTTTGAAACGAAAGCCTACTCAGATTGAATTAGAAGAAGAACGCGCTGCATTAGCATTTGAATTTACATCTACATATAAAAAAACCTCCTCTATACAGCTACTAAAGAATAAGATTGACATATGTAAAACTTCAATTAAGTACAAGAATTTTGATAATATTGGATGGTGGATTTTAACAGTTAATGAAAAAGGTTATATTAGGGATACAACATGTCGTTATACATCTGAGTGGGTATCTGTTCTAAATTCTCGCAGGAATTTTTTGGTAGATTATATGGATAAACTTATTAAAAGTATAAATCAGTTGAGTTCATCTATATATGTACTTCAAATTGACATGTTAGATGAATTTTCACTAGAAAGGCGTCTTCAGCAAGATCCTCTTCCTTGTAATAAGAATGGATTTAAGCGACATCCGAAATATGTTCTAATGTCTTGTTTGAGCCCAATTGAGATCATCTATCCTCAAATTCCAATTATAGGATATTTCCAAGGTGAGCCAGTATATCCCCGAGAAAATGTACAACAATTAAAAACTACAAAGCAATGGAGTAGGCAACAGAGAAGAATATCTTCAGGACAAATTCCTATAAAAACAATTAAAGATACCAGTAATAATATCATAAAGGAATTCTACGCTGAATATCAAACAGAATTAGTGCCGATACGTGAAATTACTTGTGATAATCAAGTTCCAGTAAATCAATTTCATAATGTAGATCTAACGAATAATCAACAAGTACCCTTGGGATGTATTCATGTAGAAGATAATTATGAACTTTCAGAGGAAGATTCGATGGAAGGCCAAGGATCCTTTAGGTCTACGTGGATTATTTCTTGGGAAGAAACTGCTAAACGTGCAAATATTAGTTATGGCAGAGCTTTGGTAGGTTTTAAATATAGTGGGGGCTACAAAAAGGGAAGATCTAGCAAACTTTCCAGGAATTTAAACTCTAAGGCTGAACCCTTATATAATGGAATTGTAATTAAGGAAGAAGATTACCAAAAGCTACTTGAGAAGAAGAATCAGTTCCAAGAGAAGAAGATGGATAAAATGGCACCATTTATGTGGAAAGCTTTTTTATCAAATTTAGAAGCTCTATTTTTGGAACACTTGGATACAAAACAAGATTATAAAGATGGTAGTGGTGATATAGAGAGAATAAGTAGAACTAAGGTAAGGAAACTGGATTCTAATTCTTTAAAAAGGCTTTCTGCAAAGTTATTTAATGAAAGTTTAGCTAAGGTAGAGGAAGGACTCAAAATAAGAGAATCAAGAAGTGAGGATGAATGACATTTGATGTGAAGATAACTGATTAATAACGGGAAATAATTCGATTTATACATTTAAAGATTGTATTTTACTGTAATTTATATAATTTTAAAACTGTTCTGAATTATCGAATTTCTTGAATTATATATATTTTTTTATTCCAAATTTATGTAATGGTCATCTATAATCTTATTAATACCCCAAACTCTACTCTAGGGATTAATATTGTACAACTTATCTCATAGACAGATAATTGTCTAGCTAATGCATAAGGTCATTACGATTCTGTTCAAATATTCAATAGGTGAAATTGGTGCTTCTCGAGATATCTATCATTTAATTTATAGTACCATAATTAAAGTACAAAATTTAATTTAGATAATTCTAGTTATCTTACAGTTACATTGTTATTTAAGCTATGTACAACTTCAATTTTCGGTAGCTAATATTTACTTTGCATGGATCTAAAGTCTACTTAGTGGAGAATCCAGAATATATACCAATGCGCATTAATAAATTAATATTTTAAATTATGTTAAAGTCAATGTATATTTACTTCTTTAAATACTCAATTATAAATTTAAAATATGGAATAGCTATATATATATATATATATATATATATAATAAATACTAAATAATGACAACCTCCTTCAACTTTCAACTCAAATTATATTAATAAATATCTTATCTCAAAATTCCAGCAATGATATAACTTCCCCCTCAAAGTGCCATCTTTCAGGCTTTATAAGCTTAACTAAGGCAACTTTGCCGAGAAGTTTATCATCCTTCTCAACAATAACTTTAGTGTATTGTTTAGTATGCCCGATTGTATGTATGCTAATATCTGAATTCTCTATAAACCAAACCCTAACTATAATATCTGATATTGAAGTTGATAAATTGTATTTCGTATTCAGTCTTAATTTTTCTAAAAGCTCCTCATTGTGCTTCAAGCTATGGAAAATGTTAGTGATCTCAAGACTTCGTCTCTTTGAGATTCCATTTGGGACTGCCTTCATTTTAGCTGCAGGAGTTCCAGGTCTAGGATAAAATTTAGAAATATTAATAACTGGGAATTTGTACTTCTTAATTAGCTCGACTGTATCTTGATGATCCTCTTCTGTTTCACCAGGAAAACCACAAATTATATCAGTAGCTATTGTTATCAATGACAACTGATTACTAATTTCATCTACTAATTTGCAGAAGTCTTCTCTCGTATAGTCACGTCTCATATTAGTCAAAACCTTATTACTTCCACTTTGTACTGGAATATGAAGAAATTCGAAGACATTTGGATGTGATAAAACTTCCACCATATCCTGAATTTGGTTTAAGATATAGGGAGGATTTGTCATACCTATGCGTATCATCACATCTGGAGGAATAATATTCAAGATCTGGTAAATAAGGGATGAAAGATTAGTTCCAATATCTTTACCATACGCACCCGTATCTTCTGATGTTAACCATATTTGTTTAATCCCCTCTTTTAAACTAGTCTTCACTCTATTCAAGATAGTCTCAATAGTATAACTTCCTAAGTTTCCTCTAGAGTACTTTGTCTTGCAATAAGTACAATTCCCCAGACATCCTACAGATACTGTAATAATTTCCACTAATGAATTCCTTCTTATTTTAGGCAAACTTAATGGTGGTAATCTTGAAGAAGTGGCTTTATCTTGTTTTGTTGCTGTACTTATAGCACTTAAGTCACTATTCATGCTTATCATTTCTACTATATTTCCTTGAAGAGTCAATTCTACAATCTCTACTATACGATGAATATATGATACTCCTAATACTGAAACGTTCTTTAACCAAGGTAGGGTTCTTTCTGCCTGGGGAATACATCCTGTAACTACTACAAATTTCTTCTTATTTAAGGCTGTCTCAACCAGATTTTTACACGACATTTCACTAGGACCTTTCACTGTACAGCTATTAATTACAATCAAATCGCAGTCATCTAACTCATTAACTATTTCATATCCATATTCAACTAAAAGTCCATTCATACTTTCCGAATCACTTCTGTTATGGTTACACCCAAAATTACGCATCATTATTCGACCAATTCCTGGAACTTTATTATTTTCGTGATCTCTCTTTACTACAGACAACTTATTAGATTGAGCTGTCTTTACTTTGAGACTATCACCACAAGAACAACTAGAATTATCACTATTACAGGATGATGTTGGTTTAAGTATTTTAATTAGATCTTGTATCCTACCTTTGTGTCCTCTTAGGGATTTTAGTAGATAATAGCCTGTTATCCCTGTTAAACCTACAGCTAGAGTTACTAAGATACTTCTTCTATTATATGTAATCATATTCAAAAGTTGATATTATGGAGTATTAATATAGGTATAAATGTGGAGGAAAAAAAGTAGGTAAGATACTAATGAATATTTTAGTCTCTGGCGCCTATTGTGTGTAAGAATATTTTCTGGACTAATCTTGGTACCCTTAAAAACTACTACTACTATAATGAGAAGTTCTCTAATTAAATTTAAGTATAAAATATTATACTCTTATGTAGTTCTTAATAATAATAATACTTTAAAAATAGGCCTTTATTGCGACAGAAAAGTAATGTTCAACTTTCTGAACTTATAAAACATTTCTGAACTAAACTTGTGCATTCTACTTATTTGAACTGTCTATAAGGGGTGTTTCTTCATTAACATTAGATTTCTCATTAAATACTTTATCAGAAGATGTGAAAACCTTAGATGGTAAATGTAGAGCCATATCTAAGACCATAGATTCTTCACCTGACTTAAACATAGAATTTGTTGCCTGTATAGTATCAAGCTCTTCTTGCAGTTCATCATCAAATCCAAATATTCTCTTAGCTTGATACCATAAAGAAGCTGTAACTTTCTTCATTTTCATTGGATGTTCTACATTCTTAATTGCAATTGAATAAGAGTTCATAATAATAGTAGTAAACATATTTAACAAAATAGTTACAAAAAATATTTCAAATAAAAGTAACATAGCCGCAGCTCCATAAGCACTTTGTTCAAAATAAAAATGAATTCCATGGTCAGTCATTGAAAATGGACTACCAAAAGCATATAAAAACAATGAATAGAATGATATAGGTATAGATGAAAATTGAATATATATTGATCCATACATGGCATGCATCAGAATTGCAAAGGCTGTTAATAGAACTAAAAATATGCCACAAAAGTGTGCAAAAGGTACAAATGCAAAAACAAATGTCATAAGAAGGAAATTTGTACTTGTAAAAAATAAAGAAATTTCTAGAAGTCTTATAAATAATAATAGTACTGCAATTGCATGTGGAGTAGATCTAACCCATAAACTGAATAAAACTTGACCAAGAAATTCTGATCCTTGTAGGTGTAATGTTTGAGACCAATATACAAATGGAGGAGTACAGTGTTTGTATGCTGTTTCAATACAAAGTTCAGATCCATAAAAAATTCCTATCATTGATGTAATGAAACCAAACATAACTGCAAATCCAATAAAATTTTCAATTAATATTTGAAACCAACTTAATATATTAATTCTATTACCAAATGGATCAATAGTATGTCCAATGATTTCCTTAAATTTACCTTTTTTTGAAACTAACCTGTAGCAGTTATAAGGTAATAATAAGAAACTTGATACAGATCCTGGGAATAATATAAAACAAAATGTAATAATAGTTATTAATGGAAGGATTGTTGTAAATGAATGATGACGTTGATATGCCAAACCAGTTGTGATTTCTACATTAGGCTTATAATGATTTAGATAAGGTGAATATCTTAAAAAATTTAGTTTAGTTTTCCACCACAAAGGATGTTTATCTTTCTCAACCGCAGATACCTCAAAAACAACAGTTACCCACTCTGGATCACATTTCATAAGTAAATCCCAGTGATGATTTTTGTTTGCTACCAAATGCTTACTAGACTTGGAACTATTACTAGTAATAATAGACCCAATATGATTAGTAATTTTATAAGATTCATTGGATTCACTAGAAGCAATAACTTCCTTATCTTCAAATAATTTTTCATTTTGTACCCTATTTTGTTTATCTTCATTTAGTTTCATATCTGATCTATCCATAATTAATCTACCAATCTTATTAATTTTTTTATGTAATAAAGGAATAGGTCCTGATTCTTTTTCAGATCCCATTGTAAACAATGGTAATAAAGCTTTAGAACGATGGTATAAGTGAAATATAGGTTTTGATTGATCTTCTGGTGGTATATTATTTGTTCTATAATAGTCATTAATAATTGATGGAAATTCACCCCAAGGAGTATTATCACCTTGCTCTACATAAGTTTCTAGAGAGGTATAGTCACAAGGAAGCTCAGGGTGTGTAGGATTCTGATGAGTTCTATTCCAGTCTATCCTTATTATATCACACCTAAAAAATTCTGTCATTCCATCTTCTATTAAAGCTTTAGAACGACATGATGCTTGTAATACATTTAATAAATCTGCAACAGCAGACCCTGGCATGGCTACATCAAAATCTGGGGTTGCATATTGATCCTGGATCCTATTTAGCTGTTCTAACTCAGTAGCAAATATTTTAGATCTAATTTGTTTAGCTACCGGTGAGCTCTTATTATAACCATGTTGTAAAAGTAGACAAGATACATATAGTACTGTAAAGAAAAATATATATATCAGGCGACGTAGCCTAAGTTTCTTAATTTCTACCTCTGATAATTCATTCTTATCTGCCACTTCTAGAGTTAACAATCTTCTAATAGATTGATACATTTAATAGGAATCTAGCAACTAAAATATTCTTTGGTTGTATCTTCTTTCTTTATTATTTCTATACTTGAATCTTCAATTACTATCCAAAAAATATTCACACCACCCGCCAACAATCAATTACACATTTACACACACAAATGCATGCGTAATTAAATAGCGGTAAATTATACAAGTAATATACTGTGTGTAAGTAGTTTATTACAAAGTCTTTCTTTATTTACCCCCCTATTTATTTACTAAAGTAATATATAATAAATATATAAAGGACCAAAACGTTATCATTTATAAGTTTACTGATAACCACTAGATTTATCTTAGATATATGAATATTATAATTTAGAAAAAAAATACTTATATTAATAAAAAAGTATTTAATAAATATTAATCTTAAAAAAGTTGATAAGAAAAAAATCTTGGATATATTAAAAATTTCTTAATAAGTAAGTAAATTTTTGACATTAGACATATTCTACTACGTTTTGTAATACACCCCACGTCAGAAATCAGACGCAAGGGAGTGTCGTCGTATAATGGATAGTTGCATGTGAGATTTCACATTGAAAAAGATTATAAAATAAAAATTCAAATTAAGTAGAGACCATATTTACAGTAGGTAGACTTCAATCAAAATGTGGTTATCAACCCGAGTAGAGAATGTTGATACAGGTATTACTACTAAACAAGGTCCTAGTATTCCTATAGAAAGTCTATTTTATGCATTTCTAAGGCTTGGGTTATTTTTTGAGATTATGTGCTTCGCTGGTCTAACTCTGATTAGTTATGTGTCTACAGGATCCTTAATGCTTAATTATCATTCATTTCCAGAGCATATGCTACAAGGTTCCATACCATCATATGTATCCTTATGCTTCTTCTTAGGACTTGTTGGAGCTGGGAAATTAATGGTATTCCAAATACTTCTTGCAGATGATACTTGTTTTGCCCGTGGATATGTAACTGGATCAAAAATAATTAAAGTAGCATCCTTATTGGATCTTGTTGGTAAGATGATATGTTTTGTATTTACACTACAGTTAGGTGGTACTAGTGAAAATGCTATTGAATTCAATACTGCAGTAGCTCAAGGTGGAGTTGAAATAAACTTTTTAACATTTGGACAAGTACTTAGTGGAATTGCATTTATTTCATATGGTTTTGGATTTTTACTATTAGAATTATTTCAGGATGAAGGAGTAGGTAATGTTTATGGTTATATTAACTTCTCTTCTTTTGTATCTGCTGGTATTGCGATTTTGATTTATGCCATTAGTTTCAAGACATCTGGGGCTAATTTTATTGCTTTAGTTGCATTAATGGGAGCATTTATTTGGGCTAGTTTCTTTGAACCAGCAGTTAATGAATTTTCACCATCACTTGGTGAAACTGAATTAACAAATGATGTTGAAACCCAGGTTGAAAAATTTACTAGAACTAGCCACTACTATAATGTTGATGAACAACCAGGTTATACATCCCAAGGTTCAGGCTATATGCAATAGATATCTAAATTTTAAGGAATACTTAAAAATTTTTGCTAGACTAGTAAATATTGAAGTGGATATTTTAATCAAGCTAAGAGTTCTTTAAAATATCTTAAATTTATCGAGAATAATTCATTATTTAGTTATCTAGCTTTGGAACTTTAAAATTAATCCACTTAAATGGATATTTATGCTTGAGTAGATCTAAATAATGAATATGATATTTTTAATTTAGTATGCTAAGTCTAAGTCTTTAGTTTAAATTGTAATTATATCCCCTTAGATATATTAGTATCTATATTTTTCCAAAAGAAGATGTTGTATCCATAAAAATAGCCTTTTGAATGATTATTCTAAAAGCCATAAAGGCCTGACCAAATATAAATATACTTCCAGCTTCATTAGGAGCACAATTATTTAATCCAGCTTGTGTTATTATTCTAAACATTGGAACTGGTTCAAATGGGAGTTTACACACAGGTACATCACCAAGTATATAAGTTCTAAAAGGAATTAATAAGGCAAATAGTAAACCAGTAAGAAAACTTGATCTTAATTTAATCATTGACATTTTTTGATTAATAGTTGTTATACTTTGTTCCAATGCTTCAATCTTAGGATCTCTTTTAGTTCTAGGGATACTAAAGTTAGATGATATAGTAGTATTTTCTATAATTATACCAGACTTCTCTTTAAGTTTTAGCTTGTCTAATTTTAACTTTGTGCGAGTTAGGTTATCCCGTAGCTTATAATAATCGCTTTTACGGAGTACAAAAAAATATGAAATAAGTTCTGATATTATAGCCAGAATTAAAGACATAAATATGACTACTAGCACTAAATATTTATTAAATTCATTAGAATCCTTCATACTATTATCTTCAGTAATTTCAAGATATAAAAAGAAAAAAAAAGAAAAACCTCATAAGTACCTTTAGCAGATTATCTTAGCGCCTATTATGGCAGATCTTTAATAGTCTAAGATGTAAGAATTCCTAATTATACTATTAAAATTTCCTACTTAATATAAATAAAAATTGCAGAATTGTTAATTAAAAAAACACCCTGATAATTATTTATGTTAGTTTAAATATGAATAGAATTTTTAAATAAATTAGTATCTGTAGTTCTGGAGCTATTTGTTATATTAGTTATAATTTTATTTCTATTAAGTAAATATTTACATATATATGTTATATAAATATACTCCCAAAATGAGTTGATTCGAACTCTGAACATTCATCTGAAAAAAATAAAATGAAATGAGATTATTTGCAATATATTAAAATCAAATAAGAGTATAACAAGTAAACCTACTCTTAATTTTTGTTATTGTTATATGAATATCTTCAAAAAATAAATAAAATATACGATTAAGTGATTTTTTACATACTATCCAGCCTCCATTACTTGGCTTATACATAACTTCTGTTATTAAAGAATCACTATCTATTAATTTTGATATTCTTTCTACATATTCGCCTTCTGTTGCAGACATTAAGGTCTTGGTTGATTTTAAAAGTTTATTGGACCTTCTAATTGCATTATTTATGTTATTTAAGTAAAAAAATCGATATTTATCAGGTTCATTCATAATAGTAGTAAATTGTTTAATAATATTATTTGAAATATGTTTGAGACCTCCATCAGTATTAATTATAAATTCTCTAATTTGGAAAAGTTTATTAGAACACTCCTGTATATTATTAAAAGAAGTATTCGCACCTTCATATTTTTCTGAATAAATAGAAGATAAATAGTCATTATCTAAAACTATAACAATCATTATATCTTTATATATAAATGCACACAATTTAAATGATTTTATAAGATCTGGTAAATATATTTGAGGACAAAAAACAAGATTATTGCTATTTTCTTCTAATTCAAGAGGTCCAAATAAAAATCCTTGATTATTTATTATAGAATTACATCTACCAAAAGAAGATGAACCACCATTTATTTCAAGTGCAGCAGCTGTTGGGAATCTTCCATATGGGCTGTTGTATAATTTGTCATTATAAGCTACACCATTATTCATTACTAAATAACTATATAGAATACGACTAGAATTTAAAGGTAAAGTAGAATATAACATATGAGCATCGTAAAAAATTGACATGTGAGCTATAATATTAAAAGTTGTCCTCACCTTCTCAACAAGATTTATTACAGATAATTGGGTTAATTTTTCAACTGGAGCATAATAAAAACCATTTAAAAATGTAAATACTGATAATGTATTCAAATCTATTGTATCTATAAAAGATGGAACAAAGTCTTCTAATATATCTATAAGTTGGGTTTCTTCCATATCTTGTATATTTCCGTGTAAAAGAGTAAAAAGTTCAATAAATGAATCTAATAAAGAAAGTAGTGACTCTCTATTTGATTTATCTCTATATTCAGTAGATTCTAAATGAACTCCTTTAAAATTAGATATTGAATTATTATCTTTATCTTCACTTGATACATCTTCTGTATATTCTACACCCACAACCTTTCCAGCTTGTATTTTTAAAATATAAGATAATTTCATAATTAAACAAATCCAAATATTTGAATTACTTATAGATTTTACAACTATTTCATATTTTCTAGTCTTTATATAATCTAAGGGTTTCCCTCCACTCATTAATAAGCTTGATATAGATACCAAACCTTCTATTAGACCCAAGTAACTTCGTCGTTCGTCACTCGGTTTATAAGATGGGTAATAATAAATAATCTTATTATCTTGTTTAGTATCATCTGATAAATTTAAAGCTTCCAGATTTTCTACTCTAGTTGGATCATATATGAATATAGCTGATATACTTCTACCACATGTTGTATTTATCGTTTTGTTGTGAAAAGCAGTAGCTACTGCTACTTCTGGACTATACATCTTATTAAATAAAAAAAAAAAGAAAATTCAAATAGCTTTAAATCTAGAAACCTTCTAAATATTACCCAATATTAACTACAAAAGTTCTTTTCTTTTTTTTGGTTGTTAATAAAGTATTATTTCCTTAGCTATAAAATTTCCATGCGCCATTAAAACATACAAATAATTAAAAGTTATAAAATAATTTAATTGTACAACAGTTTAGAACATAAAAATCCATCACCTTTTTTATAAGTTTGGCCTATCCACTTGAATTATTTTGTAAAATATTATTAAATAGCTATTTACAACTTTTCTGTATAATCTTAACTCATTCTATTAACTTTAAGTTAGGAATAAAAAAAAAAAAAATTGGCGCGACTTGTCAGATATAACCAATAGAATTTTTCCTTTTAGAATTTTGTAATATAATAGAATCCTTAGAATTTTAAAGATGAGAGGAACTACAGAGAATAAATAACTACTTAAATATGTCTATGGTTAATACAGGGGATTCCAAAGAAATGATACTAGATGAAGTTTGTAATAAGAAGGAATTAAATCAAACTACTAATAAGGGTATAACAAAAAGTGGAGAAAATTTAAGTAAGAGATTACAAAATATAGGACGAGGACCTATTCCATTAATAAATGAAATGGAAAGGTGCTATTGTGAGAAGTCATGTAATCAAGATTGCCTCAATCGTATAAGACATATTGAATGTAATCGTTATAATTGTGGCCTTTCTGGACGATTATATGATGTATATTGTAATAATAGACCATTTTTCCGATATAATAGTAAAAAAAAAAAAAAGTTTATTGTTTCAAAATTTAGAAGAACTAAATCTACTATAAATTTGTCAAAAAGAAGTAATCTTAATTATTTGAATGTGGACTTTCCAACATTAACAAGACTTTCTTTAACAGAATCAGCTTCTGCAGGTGAACTTATTATTGAATGCCTTGGTGAAATTATTAATAATTTAGATGTAAGAGAACGATATTTATCATATTTTCAATTAAAGGATAATCAAAAAGGTAATATAAAGAATGAAAATAACTTATATACAATTGCAACTCCAGAAAGATTATTTGGCATAGTTGAAAATTTTTTATATTTAGATATGACTCAAAATGGTAATGAAGCTCGACATATCCGACATTCTTGTAATCCAAATTGTCAAGCTCAAGTATGGATTGTAAGACCAACTGGTAGATCAATTAGAAGTAGTAAAGATGATGATTTTGCTTATTCCTGGTTACATATTGGAATATTTGCACTAAGTAATATCCCAAAAGATACAGAAATTACAATTGATTATGAAAATATATTAACAAGGGCAATTCCAAGTGCATATTTAAATAGTTCTATTAATAATACAGGTTATATAAACCAATTTATATGTAATTGTGGTTTCTCAGAATGTAGAGGAATTATTGGGAAAAAGATTATTCCAAATGATGATCCTATGAATCCATATCTTTTACCAATTAAATCTCAAAAAAAAAAAAGAATAAATATTAATAATCAAAATGATCAAGATGATATTATTAATGAAATGAACTCTTATGAAAACAAAAAATCAAAAACAGATAATAATTCTTTATCTTCATTTATAAATCTTAAAAAGTCTCTTATGGAAAATCAAAAAAAATATAAATATGAAGAATATAATTCACATAATAATGACAATTCAAAAAGTTACCAATTAAAATTTTCTACTAATACATACGAAATATTTGAAGAAGATAAGTCTTTAATTATTAATAAATCTAAAATTGAAAATGAATATGTGAATAATGATATATCTAAGAATATTTATCCATTGTGGCATATATTTTCATCTATATGTATATCAGGGCCTTACTATAGAAATTTTAATTGTTGTAATAATTCTTTATTACATAGTCAATGGTGGATTAAATTAATAGATTTTTCTAAAAAGACGAATTCTTCTAATAGAGAATATAATAATCATAATCAAATAAGAAAACCAATTGAAAGATTAAGACGGAGTGGTGCTGCTACTAGATACTATGATATTGCATATAATTTATCAATTATACCAGAATCATCTAAAATAAAAAAATCCAAATTACCAATATTTATACCTTTTGTTTCACCAAATAGAAATTTATTTTTTCATGTAATGACACATCCATGGTTATTATTTTTATGTAATTTAACAACATTAGAATGTAAACTTGGACAAAAATATAAAATTTTTCATATAAAATCTGTAGATTTTGGTAGATGGTATTTAGTACAAAGATTAACCAAATTTTTCCATTTATTTAATGTTACTGATGAGGATTTAATATGGCCATTAATTGACCAGGGTATTGGGAATGATGAAAAGTGTTTTGTATGTTGTAATCATGGTATTCTTATGTCATGTGATACATGTTATAAAGGTATCCATAAATTATGTTCAAAACGCTGTAATCAATTTATTCAATCATCGGAATTTCAAATTCCAGAATGGTTAAATAATATTCAAGATGAAATTTTTTTTAATAATTTGATATATAAAAATATTCAAGATAATAATAAATTAACTGATACAAATAATCTTCATCAAAATAAAAATTTTATTGTTGTGTATAAACCATTATGTAAAAATAATATTTCATCTTCTATAAATTCAAATTCTGAATATAATATTAATTCAACTTCATTAAAAAAAGTTAATTTTAAATCTAGTAATAATTTAGATAATCATGGAGTTGATCAATTTGTTTGTTATCGTTGTAAATTGTCATCTCATCTAAGTTTTTGGAATAAAATTAATAGTAAAGAAAGAAGAAAGATAACTAATAAAGTTATGATGAATAAATTAAAATTACTTTTTTATTCAAATCTATTATCAAAGGATTCTTTGAAATCTAAACATTCTAAACCAAAATTAGTAAAGAAACAGATTGTTAATTTACCAAATAACAATAATATATTATTAAGATCTGCTCGTCTACTTTTAAGTAATATGATGAATTGGCGTCTGAAAAATAGTATACAAAAAAATAATTTAAATATTACTCAAATATATTGCAATCTTTCAAAAATATATATACAACCAAAAAAGATTGATCAGCGTTGGGATTCTATAGATAATAATCCAACACCTAATTTTATTAAATCTTCTAATATTATTCAATATTCAGATTCTGAAAGTGAGATATTAATTTTGAGTCATTTTATTCATAAAATTGAATCAATAAATCATAATCAAAAATATACTCCATTAGAAATATCTGTACAAAGTAACTGCCATATAACAAATTCAATATCATTGGATGATTTTGTTAAGAAGATTAAATCTAAAAATAAAGAGTATTAAAAGATTTAAATTTTTGTTAAGGTAAAGTAGAATCTTAAAATTGTCTAGATACATGTATATATATTCTTATTTTATAGTAGATAAGTTTTTTATTAATATTAAACTTAATAATATGAATGAATCCTAAGAATTTATTATTTTATATAACTTGAAATTATATTGGTATAATATAAAATAATATAGATTATGAGGGAAGTATATCAAATCATTTAGAATTTACACTCCTATTAACTCTTTCCGCCTAATTAGTTCAGTAGTTATAATTGAAATTTTTTTTTATAAATTATATCTACTTATAAATATTGATGAAACTTCACATATCTAGATCTCCTCAAATATCATTAAAGTATGATGAAAATAATAACAAGGAAGAATATCCTGGTTTGAGTATACTACGTAATAAATTTGGTAATAATATGGCAAACATTAATTACATAGATGATCAATTTTTACTTAGATTTCTGAAGGCAAGACAAATGAATGTTAATAAAGCTATAGTTATGCTTGAAAATTATTTTAATTGGAGAAAAGTTCATAATGTTGATTTATTAATAAAAACTAGACGAGAGACAATTAGATTAGAATTTTATCCTAGAGCTTATCATGGTATTGATAAAATAGGAAGACCGATTTATATTGACTGTATTGGTAGGAGTAATATCAAGCAACTTCTTAATGATTACTCTGAAAAAAGTATATTAAATTATTGGATTTATGAATATGAATTTCTTTTAAATGTAATATTCCCGGCTTGTTGTATACAAAGATGTAAAAAAACCGGATTAGACCTAAATTTATATAAAACAACTTGTTTTGAAACTTTGAATATTATTGATTTACATGGTTTAGGTATTAGCCAATTTAATTCAACTTGTAGAAAAATAATGAGAGAACTTATTCATGTTAGTCAAAACTATTACCCAGAACTTTTAGGTCAAATGTTTATTGTAAATGCTCCAAGTATATTTACAGTTATATGGAATTTTGTAAAGTCATTATTAGATGAAAAGACTGTAAAAAAAATATCAGTTTATAGTAGCAAAGATAATTGGAAAAAGAAACTTTTAGAATATGTTGATGAAAATCAATTACCAGAATTTCTTGGTGGTACTGGTCCAAAAGATGATGAATGGCTTTATTATAATTTTGGACCTTGGGCAGATTTTGATACATTATCAATGATAGCAAAGAAATATCCAAAAATACCACGAGAATTTTTATTTTCTCATTATTCTCCTAATTCATATGAAGAAAATATTATTTCTAATTAGTTATCTAAATTTTATTTATATTATTTTTAAATTTATAAGGTAAATCTGAAGTAATTTGTTAAATATTTAAATGAAATAAAATAATAAGGAATTATTTAATATATTTAAAGTTTTTTTTTTATAAATAGAAATTTATATTTGATATTAAACCTTAGATTTGAAATGACTAAAAATTTGAGCAATAATTATTATATTCTACTCTTTATAATAATACTATTAAGAGAATGTAAATAACAGGAAAGTTGTAGTTAAATAATATAAGAATTATCAATAACTATAGCTAATACAATATATTTTACACATTTGAAAATAAATATTTAAAAAAAATTTAAAAACTACATAGAAGTTGATATTGAAATAAATAGTATTATATATTAAATTTTGATTTTTTTGTTTAACAATAATTACAATAATAGTAATTTTAATACGAACTAAGGAAATAAGTTTTTAGAATGTTATAATAACTTTAAGAACATTTTAAACTTGAAGAAGTATCGAGATAACAATAAAAATAGAAGAAAAAAAAGAGTATAATTTGTTGAAATAAAGTGACAAAATATATGCAATTAATCAAGATTACAGTTCAATTTAATATTAATAGAAACAAAAATGAGTTAATAAGAAATTATTTCAAATTAGATCTATTAAAAGAAATGTATTTAACAAGTTATTATACAAGTTAAAATATTGCAATATAAAGATTAATGTAAATATGATTATAAATATTTGTTTCTATAATTATTAATAAAAAATGACATTTTTATTGTACTTTACTTTTTCTCTTTTGTTTACTAGTTTTGCTATAGTTTAATCCTCTTTAATATTTTAGTTTAAAATGCATGGTTCCATTATTCTCTTATACAGATCTTGCAATCAAACTAAATTTGAGATTTTATCATTAATATTTCAAGATTGATAATTTGAGCTAAAATTTGTTAATTATTTAGAATTCTTAATTTTTGTATAATCCCATATTCTCTTATAATTCTCATATTGAGCTTTTTTATTATTAATTGAATATAATGTAGTAGAAAGTAAATTCTCTTTATTTTTTACACTGAGTTTTCAAAAATTTCCGAAAGTCTAGTAAGTTATACATTTTCAAATATATTTTCTACTACTTTTTGTAAATTGATAAATTATAATACTTTTAATATATCCAAATAAAAAATCATATATTTTTCCCATAAATTCTTGTTAAAAGTATTTATTGCAATATTATAGTATTTTTTTTTTTTTTAATTTATTACAGTAGTGAGAAAAATCAAATAATAAAAAGTTTGGTATCATTAAATTAGTATATAATTAAAACTGTTATATAAAGTTATTTATAATGAGTAAGAGTTCATTTATTGTTCACAAATATTTTAATTTTCTAAAATTGCAAGACTATTTACTGATAGTCTATTTTGAATTAATGAATCTCTAGCTTGTAAGATATACTATTAATAGTTATTTTCAAGAATGGATTACATTATTCATAACACTTTTTACTAAAGTTATTTTTATATAATAGTAGAAATTCAAATATTCAAGTATTATACAATATAATATTTGAATTACAGCAAAGTAACAAATAAACTCATTTAGCTTTATTTTATTAATGTAATTATTACTTCTTAAATACTTTATAAATTATACCAATTTATTTTACCAAATTTCTTTTTAATTTATTACTTTATTGCAGAACTGTATTTTTTTTAATAAAGATTTTAAAATATTACAAATATAAACTACTTTATTGATGATGTAACTGCACTAATGTGAATAATTTTCATCAGTATAATATTTCTTTTAAAAAAATTGAATACATAGACCCACTAAATAATAATATAAAGACTTTTTAATATTTAGTTTGTCTCATCGTTATAATTCAAGTATAGCCTTATATAATGCATCAGAAAAATCATCATGCCAAATAGATAGAGGACAGTTAGATGTCCATGTATCTCTAAAGTGAGCCAACTTTCCAAAAGAATCACCCATAATAATATGTGGTATACCAAGCAATATCATCAAAATATGACCATGTAATCTATTAGTAATGACCATTTGAGCTCTTGATAAAAATGCCATACCATCTAATGTTCTTGAAATAGATTTTTCAATAAAATCTGCATTTTCAACATCTTTAAATTGAGCGTCACTATACAACCAATCATCAACTAGTACTGTTATAAAATCAAACCACTTTTCATTAATATTGTACCTTACTTTTCCTTCTTGGTAGTTTATATTAGATCTGTAATTCATCATTGAATCTTTAATATCTTTAATCATATTTTTAATTGCATTCATATTAATTTTGCTCATTCTGAATTTTTCCTTTTTAATAGAAAGTAGAGGAGCTTCATTATCCATCCTAGCATGAATCAATAAATCTAATAAAGGAATACCTCTTCTTTTTCTTTGATCACCAATAAGAAATGCTAAATCAGGTAGTATAGTTATTTCTATATTATTATTTTCATTATTAAACATTTTTTGTAGTGTATCCATTGAGTTAGTATCTCTGGCAGCTAAAAATACTTTACCTTGATGCTGAACAAAAATATCGTGTGTTGCCATTTGATTTGTCATATTCCTGAAAAATACTGTTTGTGGGAACATTACAATCGTATAATCATGAAAATCACTCATGACTACATGCCTTAATTTATGATGATGGGTATACAAATCTCCAAAATTACCACCACCATGAAATATGATCGCTCTTTGTGATTCTGGAACTGTAAATTTACTCAAAATTTCTACTTTATCATATTCTCTAAGTAAATGAATTGCTTTTATAATACGCAATTTTAACGATTCTATTAATAATAATCCACCAACAAATATAGCTGAATCTCCACGATTGGGATGGTCAGGAAATCCTACAAATACAATTTCATTAATCCCATTAAATACTTTTCCATAATATTCCTTGATTCTATTTGAGTATTTGTCAATAATATCTGCACATGGATGATCAGTATCGATAGTTTCAACTTCAGTAGAATAAAATCTTGATATACTTTCTACATTATTATTTTGAATTTGAATACTTTTTGTTATATTAAATATAGAACCTACTGAAACTTCATTCATTTTATTTTGGTTATATTCTGGATATAACAATTCAATTGTACTAATTGATTTTGGTTTTATTTGAGTTATTTTATCAGATAATAAATCAATATTCTTATTTGTATCAATTTGAGTTTCATCTACAAAAGCCTGCGTTATATTATTTACTTCTGCAGTTTCATCTATAGGATTTGTATCAATCACTTCATTTATTCCTTCTTCTAAAGATGTAACTTTATTATCTTGTATCAGATTCAAATTATCATCTTCATCAATAGATGATTGTCTAATAACAGCATTACTACCAAGTATTTTAGAGTTAGGTGTATCTAGTGGTCCAAAATAAACAGGATTCCAATACTTTGAAGATATACGCAAGTCATGAGGTGAAAAACAAAAGTTTACTGAGGGGTGATTACAAGAATATGTTGATGGTAAAACAGGAGCATTAAGTAAATAGTCCAAAAATGGCATTTCTTCAGTATGATGCATTAAATGAAATGTAACAGGCTTAAAATTACGTCGATTATAACCAAGGCGATATGATATTTGTGGATTATGAAAGTGGAATCCTGGTATATGTTTAATTGCCTTTTGTCCAGCAAGTTCTGTAACTAGCAAGGCTGTTGAAGCATCCTCAAACATTTTAAATCTTGTTCCTCCATTACTGCAAATATCTAAATATCTTTTCCCATTCTTTACAAATAGCTTTGCAAGAGAATTACTCATAAGATAACCTGCTCCACCTCGAATTCCTTTAATTACCTCTTCATGCTGTGCCCAAGGTAGATTATTAGACCTTGAACTTAATGTATTTGTTGTATTTGCATCTTCAAGTGTTAGATAAATCTGTCCACCAACTAAATGGTTCTCTAAATGATTAAAAATTTTAAGTTCATCCAATAAATTTTGCAAAATAACAAATGTATCATCATCTAATTTCATATACCACTTTTTATCAGGCCAAACTTTAAGCATCCATTTATATGAGGCCAAAGTTTTGCAACATAAATTATCATAGCTCTCATCACATTCTGGTATCATCGTAGGCAGGTTAGGATGTTCTTCAGATGCAACTAAAACATAATTTGCTGAATAATCTTGGTTGTTACCTAAATTACTAGTTGTATATTTGCATAAATGTTTTAACCAACTGTTCTGTAAATCAACTATTCTACTTTGATAGTATTGTGGAGCTGATAATATTGCAAATCCAATGTCACATATTGACAAACTATTATCTGGAAGTCCCTCTAAAAAAGTATTTACACTATTTACTTGAATTAGTTGCTTCTTAAAAGAGTCAACATTCTCATTTAATATCAAATCATTTTCAGTTGTAGAATTATCAATATTATCGGGTATTTCAATAAGTTCAATACTTTCAACAGCTGAATCAGTAATATTCCTAACCATATAGTTAATATTCCTTTTATTATAAAAATTTTTTATAACCAAATATGATATTGCGATACCAACTAGAAGAGATATAAAAAGTAAGCCATAGTTACCTTTTCGCATTATTAATATTACTATTCATTTATAACCACTTATATTTAATCCAAAATTATTAAATATATCGTTCTATCTCTGTAAATTAAAGAAAAATTAAGTGCTTTACATCAAATTATATGCAAGTAATGTGGAAGTCCTATATATTGTCTCCACATGCATTAATACATTTCATACCGGCATACATGCAGAGGTATCGCACCGCCAAAATACACTTGGATGAAGTGTAAATTATCAAATAGTCTTGTTTATTAGATATCTAAGAAGTCATTCTTAAGTAAATTGATGTGATCTCCTTTTTTTGTAGTAATATAGTCTCATTAGCTTCTTCTAATTTTTCCTGTAAATTGCTTACAACTGTTAAAATAGAGTCAAGTTGTTGTCTTAATAACTTATTTCGATATTCTTCATCTTTTAGAGTATTCTCCAAAACTATTTTTGCATTGTTAGTCTTAATATATTCTTCTTCTATTATTTGTCTATCTATTATAGTTCGCCTTAACTCATCCCTCAGAGATGAAATTGATATATTAGAATCATGCTTAGATAACAATGGAAGTTTTACTGAAGCTCTGGATAGTTCTTTATCTATAACTGGAATATCCTGAGTATCTTTCATTAAACTAGGTTCAATATTTAAATTCACATTATTTCTTTCAATTATGAGCTTATGTGTATGTGTATGTGTATGTGTATTATCCAAGTTTTTATTTAAGTCCTCAGTTCTATAACTCTGAATTTCCAAATTTAAACTATTTATATAAGTATTATTATTCTTTATAATTTCCTCTTTTTGTAACAAAAAATCTTCTAACTTTTTTATTTTCAACTTCAAAAATTCCTTTTCTTCCTTAGATTCTATTTTCAGTTTTTGAATTATTGACTCATATCTATTTTGTTCATGGGTTTGTCTTTTTTTAGTTTCTCCCAACTGAGATTCTAAAATATTAATTCGTTTTATATAAGGAATTACTAATTCTTTATTATCAATCTGTAACTTGGAAAGTTGACAACGTAATTCTGTAATTTCAGCTTGATAAGAGTTTAAAGATTCAGTTATTCTAGATTCCTCAGAAGAAAGAGTTATTTCTAATTCTCCAATTTTCTCTCTAAGATATTTGTTTAATTCAATATATTCTTGTATTGTATTATCCCTAAATTCTAATTTTTCAGTTAAGGTATTGACCTGTGACTGTAAATCTACAATTAAATTCTCACTTTCTTTTATTTTTAAAAGACGATCTTTCAAAATCCTCTTCTCACCAATTATTTTTTTATAGTCTGAGCTTAATTTTATCATCTTTTTTTCTAAATTATGACAATTTCTCATCATATCTGAATACTTTTCTTTATATTCATCCAACTCCTTTTTAAGAACTAAGTTCAAATTTTCTAAATTATTAACTTGCTGAAACATTGATAGAGGGTTTAAAACGCTACCTTCAATCCCATTATTTAATATTGGTGAAGCTAATAAATCCTTTTTTATATTCTTTTCCTTCTTCAAATTATTATTTTTATCTAAATCACAAACCATCTTTGATTTTATCACTTTACTATTACATAATGAATTATGAATATCAAAATTATCTACCTTAGTCAATCCTGCATAATCTTCAGATTGAAAATCCAAATTATTTATATCAGGATTTCCCTCTTTTATTTCAATCAAATCACTACAATCTTTTATAAGATTAAAAGTTTCATTATTGCAATTATCAATATCATTTGTATTATCTTTCTCATCCTTATAGTTAGAATTAGACTCAATATTATCACTTTGCTTAATATCCTCAGTTATATCATTATTTAATAAAATATCCCCAATTCCTTCTATTATATTTGAAATAGTAGATTTATCAACTTCCTCGAAATTTTCATCTAATACTACATCACTCCCTTTATACTTAGAATTATTAGTTATTTCAGTAATATTATTATAAATTTGACTTTCATTTAATTCTATATTTTTATCATCGTTCAAATTTCTATCTTCTATATATTCTATATTAGATGATAAGTTAGAACTAACTGTATTTCTAATATCTAATATAGATTTCTTTCCAGTCTTCATATCTTTAATCAAATTATTACTTATTTCATTTTTAAATTCAATACTATCTAAGCTATTATTCTTATAACATAAACTTTTCCTTATTTGAGAATTTTTCTGAGAATTATCCACTTCAGTCTGTCTAATTGTCAAGTTAGTAGCTGCATCTCTAATACTAAGGGCTAAATCACCCATAAATGAAGTTGTATTATATTTTAGGTTACTAGCTCTTTTCGAAATATCATTTTCTGTCCAATTTATAACATTTGAAGAAATAGGTGTTCCAGAAAGGAAGACTGTCTCAATTTGATTATTTTTAACTACTTCTTCAATTGAGTGCTCAACTACATCTTTTATTGTTGAAACCTTATCAATTGCACTCTTAAGAAATGATTGCATTTTAAAAATTCATTTGCCTGCTTTTTAAATAGCAATAGTTATAGGTTATTCATACACGCCCTTTAGTTAATAAATATGCGCCAAAATTCAGTCCTGTATCACTGGTCATTTATAACTTAGGCATGCAAAAAATTCCAATTTCTTTAAATTTTTTCACAATACAGATTTTTATATAAATATTAAATAAAAATAAAAAAACATTTCTAAGTTGTATTTTAAAGAATAATAATATAAGCTAATCATTTTAATTTTAGAACAAATATTAGAATATTTTAGATTGTAAATATACACTACTTTTCTTATTATATTATTTCAATTATTTTAAATTATATCCTTATTTAATTTATAAATTTTAAGGTAAATTTGTAATATAACATTGATTTATTCTAATTTAAATTATTCTAATATATATTTAAATACTATAATAAATTAGGTAATAAAATTTAAACTATTTTGTATAGTTATATTTAATATATTATATATATTCATTTTTGGACTCTATTTATTGAAAAGTACATAAAGTACCTTATATAAGTAAGTAAATAGTTTATTTTAATAATGATGCAGTTCTTTCACTTTATCATCTATCCTAGTCTTCAGTATATATGTCTACACTCAGATGCACCTTACCAAAAAGCGCCCAAAATAAAAACATGCAATCTCTATCAAGTATCACTTTTACAAAGAGCTGTTTTCCTTTAAAAAAAAATGCAGAGGTCCTCTTCGATTTTAAAACAATCCAAAGTGGAAAATGATATAGTTGCAAGAGAGGTTTTGCATTATAAAAAGACAGATAAATTTCCAGAGTATACCCCCTTAAAAGATTATCCTAATGCTATATCTTCAAATTGTAACTCTACATCATTCTCAATAACTAGCAAACTTCTTTTGATTATTATGATTTTATCTCTAATTATGTTTGGTAAGTTTTGGATTAAATTTAAGATTTGGATATACTTAAATATTTCCATTATATAATAGTCACTTGGTGACAATTATATATATTTTCAATTCACATACTATTTAATACTATTATATTATTTCTAGGAGCTATTTTACACCGTATTTTCATAACTTTGAGCTTTTCTAGTAAAAATGAAATTGTACAACAACAGGAAATTGTTAAAGGTAAGTGTTAAATAGATAATAATATTGAATAAAAAATATAATTTTATATCTTATCATTAAATTAGAAGAAAATATTATACCTAAAAATTCAGTATCAGATGATAAAATAAAAGATAATGAAATTATATCTACTAATGAATTTGAATTAAATACAAAATACCAAGAAAAAGAAGAAGAGCCTATTTGGAAATCTTATCATATACTTCGTAAAAAGTATGCAAATACTGAAAGTGATGAAAGTATTAAGAGACGATTGAAGAATTTACGAAGACGATATAAATATTATGAAATGGAAAATAGACAAAACATACCTAATACTAGTATATATAAGACTCTAAAAAATTTATCTAATAAGGATAATTTATCTAATCCTATATATGAAGTTAATCAGATAGATAAACAGAAAAATCGTTCTTCAGTTCTTTATAAGGGATTTAGAGGGATTAAGGATGAATCTACTCAATCCAATGAATACAATTTCATTTAGATCTTACTTTCATAAGAATTTGAATCTAAAAATCTAAATATATTGGATGTAGGTAATTTCCTGAATTTTGTCTTATCTAGATTAGGAAATATAATCTAAAGCTTATTCTTATTTTTGAATTGCTAAAAGTAATTTATAGTTACCTAGATTTGTTTATATCCTTTTTCTAGATATAGCCATATTCAATTATCCTATAATTGTGTATATTAATATCAAAAGTATTTAAAAATAGCTTTAAAGTTTTTTTCTTTGTATTTAGACTCAATAAAACTTTTTATATTAGAAAAAATATAATAAATGATTAGGAATTTATGTTACTTATACAATGAGGATAGAAATTATAGGTCTTAAGTGTTGATTAATACTCTAAAATAAATGACAATATTATAATACAATGTTAATAATAATAAAACAATTGAAATTAAACTTCAATATATTATAGACTAATTTAAAATATCTCACTAAGATCATTTTAATAATAAGAATGATTTATTAAAAATTATATACTGGTAATATGAATTATTTTATTATATAAAGTATTACTACTTACAATAGTAGAAATTTTTGGAGAATATTCAAGTATTTTTGAAATAAGAGAATTTTAAAACTTCATTTTCATATCGTAAAGATAGCTTGTTTAAAAATTTAAAATATGAGTTCAATTTATAGTATATTCTCACTATTATTGTAAATCCACAAGAAAGAATTTTATACCACAAAATATTATATATATTTAATATTAGTAAATATAAAATATTGATAAACTAGTCATGTATATTATAACTTTCATTGTTTAGCTTAGTATGTATGCTTTTTTTTGAAAAAAAAAAAAAAAAAANNNAAAAAAAATACAAAGTAATCACTATTATCTATTTCTACTAAATATTAGAAATTGTGCATTTCAAAAACTAATAAACTTATTTTTGATAAATATTTTTAAAAAATAAATAATTTAACTCTAATTAATACATTTATTTTCAGCTAAATAAAATATTAAGACTCCTTTAAATATGTTTTATAAATTATTAGATAATCCAAGTATATTAACAGCTAAATATATATTATTCATGATAAATATATTCATACAAGGATTTGATAGTATAGAAGATATTTTCAGTATATAATATGGAAATACTAAATTTAGAACATATTAATTTCATCCATCTGAATTAAAAAAAGAAAAAAAAAAGTTCAATAGTTTTCAGTACTCTACTATTGAAATTAAAGAGTTTTATTATATCAAAAAATTACCTTTCACTAATAATTGTATTAGTATATAAGATTTGAAAAATTTTCAAAGTATGTTTCTAAATTTCCAACTAAAGTTTAATGATTTTCTTTAGATTTGCTTATTATGATGAACTTGATTTTCTTACTGGGAATATTACAAATTGAAAACTATTGCACTATCAAAAATGTACCAGTTTATGAGTAGTTCCTAAGCTAGTAAATTCTATTACTAATATATTAATATATAGGAAAAATAATGAAAAATAAAAATAAAGCTAAATTTCTTTGTTTCTAACCTAAATCACATATCTTTTACAATATCATTATATTATAAAAAGGAAAACTTAATAGTTTAGATGTTACTTGAAAAATACTTTAAGGCTGTTTAACAAAAATCCTATACATTTTCTGTAGAAAATGATATCAGTTGAATTATTTTTAAAGTAAATGTTAATAGTAGCAAATTATATAGTTCATTATTACTACAATTAATTTATAATTATTCTATTAAAAAAATACTAAACCTACTATCTAGATTGTAGTTTTATACTCTTGTTAATTTGATCAAATAAATATTACTTTATTGTTAAATTTTAGTGATAAGCTAATACAAAAATAACAAGCTACAGAATTAATCAGAATAACTTAACTCGAGTAAAACTAATTGATAGGATTTTTTTTTCATAATACTATTAGTACAACTCTATAAGAAAAAGTTAAAATCTTTATAAATTTAACAGCTAATCATAAGATTTAAATTCATATCATTGTTAAATTTGGGCTTTAAACTTCTAAAAGTACAACATTTTAGTACTAAAACGGTTACTCAAGCTCACAATATCCAAATAAATGAAATTTTTTTAGTTGAAATATCACAAGATATATGTTTAACATTATATAGTTTGTATTTGAAAGACTTTAATAATGTAAAAAGTTACTATAAGTCTTAAGAATTAATATTGGGAAATCTTAAATATTACATATCTGTGATTTTGTTTGCAGTAAAAAAATATATATAAATTGTAAGATAAAGTATTCAATAATATATGGAGAATTTAAAGATTTAGGAAAAAGTATCTCTATATTCTCAGTATAATTTAGAAAAAAAGTAATGACTTGTTATGGAGCTAAATATCTTATTGTTTTTACAATAAATATTAAATATTACTAAATTCGTTAGAAAAAAAGTCCTAACATCTATAAAGATAGTTTTATCACAGTTACAACTGACCAATTAAACTAACAGCCAACTCTGGTAATATATAACCAAAGTATTAATTAGTATTGTAGATAAGTATCTACAATATTAGATTACATTATTAATATTACTCAATTTGATCCAATACTGAGAAACAAAAATATATAGCTATAATAAATATTATAAGGCTTAATTTCTATTCAAAAGAAACTTTGTCTAAATTAGGGAAATACTAAAATTTGCTATTAAGAAATCCAACGGTATATTTAAGTTTGATAAAACAGATCAAATCCAGTTCTAAATAAAAGAGAAATTAGATGAACTATTTTTTAACTCATATTAAAACTGGACCTTAGCTGACTTAGCTTAAACTCGTAGTTTCTATTTTCAGCCATACGAAATATCATAAAAAGTAGAGAATGGCTAATTCATATAACGATCAAGGCTAAAAAAAAAAAAAGCACCTAATATAACTCTGTAGATTAGTAGATATCTCTTCAGATCCTCTTTAATTTGGTATCTGCATATCTTTAATTAGTGCAAATTATTTATAAACTTAGTATAAGGGGTAATTATTGATGAGTCTGCTATATAAATCATTTATTGAAATACCCCTACAATTCCGTCAAATATTTGAGAAATGAGTAAATACCATATATATACAGCTTTTTTTATCTCAGGAAAAGATTTAATGCTAAAAAATCCATTAAAGGTACATAGTATTAGTCCGCACAATTTGAATATAAATGCTAAGACAAAATATTACTTGTAAGTAGATCCACTAGAGCAATAAATATCAGTACTTATAAGATATATCCTAATGTAAATTTCATATATTTTATATTTCCTTTGTTGGTCCTTTACTTGTATCTGACTTTCTATAAAGCTAATTATACAATTTCAACTTATTTACTCATTGAACCCACTAATTGTATCATTTTGAGCAACACTAGTATTGGAGTTTTCATTTTCCACATGGTGTTTAGGAGCGTTACTGCTGTGATTTGTAGTATCTGGGGCTTCTATCCAACGAGCATCCGGATGATGAATTGATGGAACATTGCTAGTGCGATTGGAGCCTCCCATAATGCTTCCCCAGAGAGCTCCAGCTCCTCCACTAGGGTTATTAGATTCATTTCCTTGTTCCATTGTATTAGGTACTGATATATTATCCTCACGTAGATGTCCATGATTCAAGCTAATTCCATGAGATCCTGCCGAGTTTCTGGGTACATGATTAGGTCTTCCAGAGTGTGGAGTCGTTCCTCCATAATTAGCTACATTAGCCCCTGCTGTATGAGAGGTGGAAGCACTGGCAATAGTATATTGATCTACAATATCGGTAAACCCCAGTTGTTGACAAGCTTGTAGTAACTGTTCTTTGCGCTGTATAAGTGTCTTCTCCATCATTTCATATTCAGCGTTAGATAGAACCTGAAGTTTATTATAGCTATGAAACCATGGAATAGAGTTCAATGATTCGTCATCAATGTTACCACTCAGTTTCACACTCATATCAACTGTTCCAAAAGATGATAACACAGCATCTCTCTCTATAAGGACATCAGGAACTGTGGCTGCACACATGAAAGCATTACGTCCCATTTTCTTGAGGATACCAATACCCTCCAATACATTTGTAATATCATATAATCTACGTCTCTGAACATCCATATGTGCCTCAGCAGCAGCTAAGTCTATAATTCTACTTTCACCTTGCTCATAAAGATATTGTATAAATCTCTTAGTCATTAGAACCAAACCATTTTCAAATCTAACAGAATGTCTAGCATCTTCTGTACTAAATTCATTGTACTGAGAACCATGATGATTTGCTGGAGTATTCAATAAGTTCACATTGCCACCATGATCAAGATTTTCCATTCCATCTCCCGCAAGAGAGGGTATATGAGGTAGCATTGTTCCTGGTGTTCCTATATTGTCCATTCCATGATTACGACCAGGACTTCCTACTCTACGTTTTGACATATCATTAGATTCACGGCGACCTCTCATACCACCCAAAGGAGTAGTTGATGTGCGCTTTCTTGCTCTACCACGAGAGTTAGATATAGGACCTGCATTTAGGGGAGTTACGTTGGATGCTGCAAAGGCTGCTGCAGCTGCCAAAAGTTCGGATTTATTATCTGTACCAAGATTACCACCACCACCACCACCATATAGAAGTTGTAGATGATCTGTGTGATGGGTTGTGGTTCCTGTATGAGTAGATTGATTATTTGATATACCGGTAGTATTTCCACCAGGTACCAAAGGGGGCAGTAGATTCTGTAGTTGATTAACAAATTGGTTCAAATTAGCTGGTTGAGCTCCATTTACCCCTGTAGATGACACCAAACTATTTAATAGCGCTACATTCTGGTCATTATTAGATCCCGAACTCATCAATAGTGGAAGTAAGTAAGGAATTGAGTTGGTCATATTACCTCCACCCGTATTATCTAACAGAGCTGGCTCAGGAGGACCCTTAACTCCACTTGGGTTAGATGTTACAGCTCCACTAATTAGTCCTAAGAGCTCATTGAGTGTCGTTGGGTCTGCTATTTGAGGAGGTGGATTAACCCCAGATGAGCCCGATTCGCCTCCGGAATTTGGAACCAAGTAGTTTAACAGTGATAACACATCTTGGGTATTCGTACTACCGCCACTATTATTATTATTACTATTATTATTATTTCCAGGTCCCTCGTGCAATAACTCCTGATTCATGCCTCCAACCATCTCACCACCGCTGTTTGCTGTAGCAGTAGAAGCTGAAGAAGTACCAATCATCGAAAAGTTATATGGCACCTCACTAGTCATTCTGGGTAGACTATTCAACTGATACCAATTAATTAGTTAATTATATACAAAACTATTCTCACGTGGAAAAAGTACAGAAACTATATTAATAATACCAAGCGGAAGCGGCAGTGCACTCCACCGCCTGCTCCTAGCATTTACTTACCTCCCTAATAATGATACTGGCATTAACAAATACGTCTTCGTATCCTGGGTTATTGAATTCATAAGCTGATACGCAAGCTAGATATCTCCTACTTTGATACCTAGAGACTATACGTGTTATACCGCCCTAAATTTTGGAGCCGTCTCCTTAGCGGGTATCGAGCTATTTTATTGTAAAGTGCTGGGAAGTGGGAGGTTCTTTACTAACCAGACAGCTCAATTAGCCTGGAAATGTAAGATGTTATTTATTAAATGAAGTTAACAAACCTTTTAAAAACTAGCCAACTTTTTTTTTCTAAAGGAGATTTCTTTCACAATTTAGCTTTGGAATCTACTCTCTTGAAGAGGTATACCCAAGGTCAACCTATATTATACCTTTGGACACACGGGAAAACAGTTGTAATTGGTAGGTAAGTCGATATAAATAAGTTCATGAGTAGGAATTTTGAAATATGAGGAAATATATTCATAGTGGAGATGTTAATAGAATATATCTGAAAGGAATTATATGGGACAACTTTCTTGTAGGGACACACTTCGTTATATTTCCACCTTTCTATATTAATATTTTACATCATGAAACTTCACACATATTTTCCTTGTATAATTCATAGTATTTGATTACTTTAAATTAATGTGATCACTTCTCAGACACCAAAATGCCTGGAGGGAATGTAATTTATATAAGATGGGATCTTGTAATATAGTTCTAGCAAGAAGATATTCTGGTGGAGGGGCAGTCTATCAAGTAAGTTGAGATATAAATACATACCAATATAGTTGTTCACATAGGTCAAAGAACTTTTGGTCTCTCATTTTAATTTAGATTGAAATATAACTATCTTGATGATTTGTTCCTATAATATTTAATTGTTTCAGGATCATGGGAATCTATGTTTCACATTTATAACTGACAATATTAAAGATTACAGGAAAGAGAATAATAAGATTATTAGTAGAGCTTTTCAAAACCTTGGGATAGAAATTGAAGTGAAGGGTAGAAATGATATCTTACTACAGGGACGCAAGTTTTCAGGCTCAGCTTTTCAATTATCAGGAAATAAAGCATTACACCATGGGACTATAATGGTTAATGTTGATAGAAAAGCTTTAGAAGAATTTTTAACTCCAAATAAGACAAAGTTGCAAAGTAAGGGAGTGCAAAGTGTAGCATCTAGAGTTATAAATGTAAAAGATGTAATTCCAGATATTACATTAGAGAACATAAAGACAAGCATAATCGAAGAGTTTTGTAAAACTTATTCTATTGACAGAGAGCTTGTTGAATTTGAAATTAAAGACCTAAAAAGTGATGTAAGTCTATCTAATAGATATCAAGTAATAGAGAAGGAACAAAAACAAAAGGGAATAGATAAAAATATGCAGTATTTCAATCAGATTCAAAATAATGGTATGCATGTAGACACACCAATTACTAAACAATTTGCAGATTATGTCCCATTTAATAATATACATATTGATTCTGACAAAGATATCAATACATTTCTAACATGCAATAAACCAGAAATTGGAGATGCAATTATACATGATCAAGTATATAAAGATACATATAAGCAACTTATATCTTGGGAGTGGAGATATGGAGAGTCTCCAGAATTTTCTACAGTACTTGAAAAAAGATTTGACTGGGGATCCTTCCAAGTACATCTAGATGTGGATTCGAGCCTTATAAAACAAGCTAGAGTATACTCCGATTGTCTAGATGTTAATCTTGTCGATTTATTTCAAGAACGTTTGCATGGTGTAAGATGTATTCAGAATGACATATATACCTCTATTACAGCCATTGATTCAAAGAACTCAATAGAACGTGATCAAAATATCGAGGAATTTGCTAAATGGATAAGTGTTGAGGCAAGTACTTAGGAAAGTAGCAAGTTTATAAGTGACTAGATCTATAGTCAAATGAATAAGTTTTCTAAGTGTTTTATAGGTTAATCTCGTCTCCTATTATAATCTCTAGCTCTATTATCGTAATAAGAGTGTGAACTTTCTCTTCTTCTATAATAGTAGTCATTTCCTGAGCTACGATGAGATGGTGATAAACGTCTTCGTAACCCACTTGGAGATGGAGATCTATTGTAGTGCCTTGTTCTATTATACTCTACCTCCCTTCTTGAATATGAATATACACAACTGTCTCTTCTTCCATAATAATAATCTCTATCTGAATAATCCAAGTATCTGTTTCGATCATAATCAATATCCCTTTCATTTCTCCATTCATATTCCACTCTATCTTTTCTATCACGTCTCGAATTTCTATGTTCAAATGAACTCCTAGTTTTCCATCTACTAGGATCTGGGCTTATTCTTTCTCTACTCCTAGATCGTTTTATAGTCGAAGTATTTATATTCCCTTGGTTTATTGTAACTACTGCTCTCTTTTTAATATCTATCTGTTCATTTATGCCTTCTTTAATATTTTGAATAATATCAATAGAATTACGGTGCTTATCTTTTAATTGTTCTCTTAAAGTTCCAACATTGTAAGCCTTTCCAATTATTGCATTTACAGCCCCTCCGATCTCTGATGTTGAAGGAACTTTAAGACGTCCCTGTAGTTTGTCTCGCAATTTCCTTGCACTGAGAGAATGGAATTGCTTCTTCTGAGTAAACACTGACATATCCAAGTGATCAGGGAGACTCTCATTATTCTCTCCATGCTGTAGCCATGGATGAGACAAAGCTTGCTTAGCTTTCAAACGTTTTGATGGTGAGTATTGTAATAACTGCAAAAGTAGATCCAGACCTTGAGATCCTACCTTTTCCTCTACTCTATGAATCATTTGTCGATATTTATTACCTGTTCCTGAACCTAAAATTGGAAGAAGTGGATTATTTTCATAATCATTCCATAAAGGAAGTTTCTTCAAATCATGAACTACATCACTAGAAGGAGGTCCCAAAGTTTCTCCAATAATCTTCAATACTCCAACTTCTGTTTCACTGCAGAATAATGGTTGTTGTAAAATTAATTCACCTAATATACAACCTACTGACCACATATCTACAGGGGTATCATAGCTTTGAGCTCCTAACAAAAGTTCTGGAGATCTATACCATAAAGTTACGACTCTATTGGTCAAAGTCCTATATCTTACATTATAATATCTAGCCAATCCAAAATCAGCCAATTTTACAACTCCATCACTAGATATTAATAGATTTGCACACTTTATATCTCTATGGATTGTGTTGTGCATATGACAAAACTCTAAACTTTCTAATAATTGACGAATAATAACTTTTATATCTATGACTTTTATTAACTTACCCTCTAATTTTAACCCTTCCATGTATCCAGATAAATCATAAGGTAAGTATTCAAATACCATCCAAATTGAACCACGATTTACATTATTTACGTAGAGACTACTCAATGCACCACCATTTGGAAGTTGATTCACTAATTCACCATTGTCATCTGAATTTTGAGGTCTAGAAAATACAACCCCATATAAATCCACAATATTTCTATGCTTTAAATTAGTTAAAAGTACAATTTCTCGTATAGCAGTTTTAGAAAAGCCTTCCCTACTTTCCTTAGATATTAACTTTTTCAGTGCCACACGACGTTTAGAGATAACATCCTCAGCAAGCCACACGTCTCCAAAGGCACCTTGCCCTATACGCATTATCTTAACATAAGAACCCAAAGAGCTGCTACTGACCATTCTTCATACTTAACTTGATATATATATAGCAACTTTCGTACTATCACTTTACTTCAAAGAATTAAGTCCCCACGACTTATTCATATAATCACTACCTACAAAACTCCAACTTAAAAGAGCAAATTGACAAGTAGAAAATAGAAAATAAGATACTTTCTATCAGTCTAAACTATTTTGGGAGTTGAGGCCACCGCAATTACTATGCTTTAGTTTGACATTTTTTATTTCAAAAATTTAATTTCCCAGCGCCAATTATAAGGCGCCTGTATGCAAATTTAAGGTGCACATTTAAAACAGGGTATTAATATTTGACAAAAGTAATTTCTAAAAAGCCGATAATACCAGATATGGTAGATAAGTACAAGGTGAGTTTAACAGAAACTCCACTTCAAATGCAAACTATCTGCAGAATTTAGCTAGCCAAGAGATGGTTCTCTAAATTCAGAAAGTCTCCATGCCAATATATTTTGAATAATAGTGGCCTTAAATTGTTTTTAGCCATTAGTGTAAATAAGATAAAATGGAATCGGGTCATCCAGGCAATAGCTAAGATAGCAATTATAGCTGGATATATCCATCTTCCACCATTAAGTGCGGAGAAAATAATGACTGAAATTAGTATCATCACAATTTCAACAAGGCAGCTCTATTATAAGAAACAGTCTTTGTTTTTGTATGACATTGTACATTCCAAGTATATCAAGAAATCTATACAAAAAATTCAAACACCTTAATTTTCATACATTTAAAATAGGAATATTATAATTAAGTCTCTTAATGTATAGTAATTTATTTGAAAATCTTACCGGTTATCATATTCTGCTATATCAAGATATAAAACTACCTCCTTCTTTTAGACAACCTCCAGGAGTTAGGATCTTCATACTTGTTATACAAAGGTTGTACTTTTTCTCTCATCTTTCTCTTTGAGATTTTCGCTTCATCTGCAAATTGGAAAAGATTTGGAGCTAATTCTACAAGCCAATTTGGTTGAATTGTACAGCAATCACGAATATATTCCTTGGTTGTAAATACTAATTCATGATATAGAAGCCATTCTGGAGATTTGTTAAACAGTGCACTAGAGGGATGTAAATATACTTGCTGACTATCAACCAAGCTTCTATAACCTTCCTGAGAATCCTTCTTACAAGCATGACTGAAGAATCCCGCACAAATAGCCTTCCGAATCTTGTCATAGTCATTTCTCGCAGATATTATGTCAAGCTGATATTTGTCAAATATATTAATTAGTTGTTTCCTTACATCTTGAGCTTTCTTTAAAGATCTAGATTGCAAAAAGTTCTCATAACACCACGGTACTGAATATCTCTGTCTCTGCCACGAATTATATATATTCAAATAAGTTAAATGATCCCCATATGAATGATGAAATTTGGACTTATGTCTATCAGCTGCAGCCTGTTTATCTTTAGGACGATAAAATACATTTTGAACACTTAACATAGATGTTATAGTAATAATTTCATCTGAACATCCCAAGTCAACAGATGAAAGAACCATCTTACTAAGATTTGGACTCATAGGTAATTCTGCCATCTTTCTGCCTAAACGAGTCAAAATTCCATTGTCATCTAGTGCATCTAATTCATACAATGTTTCTAAAGCAATCAACAATGTATGAGGTGGAGGTGGGTCCATAAAATCAAAGTTAAGGAGATCATTAATTCCTAATGCCTTTAGTAGTAAGACTGTATTTGACAAATTTGTCCTCTGGATTTCTGGTATTGTAACAGGGAGCATTTCTGTCTTAAAGGCTATCTCTGTATAAAGCCTATAACACTTTCCAGGACCTGTTCGCCCTGCTCTACCAGATCTTTGTCTTGCACTAGCTTGTGAAATAGGTGCAACGACCAAACTATCCATCCCAGTTTTTGAATTGAAAACCATCATTTTAGCAAAACCTGGATCTATAACAAAATATATTCCATCAATAGTTAGTGATGCTTCGGCAATATTTGTTGCTATAACACATTTTCGACAACCTTCTGGTGTAGGTTCGAAAATTAATGATTGGACTTCACTTGGCTGAGATGAGTATACAGGTAGAATTATTAATGGAGGGGGATTCAGATTCTCTAACTTTTGCATACGTTCATGTAAAGTCTGACAAGCATTATCTATTTCTTCTTGGCCTGTCAGAAATACTAAGATATCTCCTGGAGGTTCACGTAAATGAATTTGTAATACTGTTAGAAGAGCTGCTTCTACATAGTCACTTTCTGGTTCCCTCGTATATAAAATCTCTACAGGAAATGTACGTCCTGGTATTGTAAAAATGTTACAGTTCATAAAATATCGTGAGAATTTATCTGCCTCCAGTGTAGCAGATGTCACAATTAATCTAAATGAAGGACGTTCAATGCAGGTAGCCTGATAAAAGAAAAAGTTAATTACTGTATTAAAATAATCCAATTAAATAGACGGTTAATGTCAAGCATATAGTTTGTCCCATTGGTATCTGTCCACTGATCTTTTCTTGCTTCAAATTTCAATAGTCATCAGTCAATGGGTCTTTCTATTTTCCTTTAGTAAAAAGAAAAAATATAAAAATATGTATCGCTACTATAAATGCATATAAGCATGTATAGTAAACATGTATTTTATGTTTAATATTCCAGTCATAAATAAGGGCTCTCTACTCTCGTGAAAGTACACAAGATGAAAAATACCCAAAAAAAAAAAAAAGTGACTGAGCTCATATAAACTATATAATAGTGCAACAACCTCTATAAATTTACCGTCTAAAAAGTTAACTTACCTTGAGTAAACCAAACAAGATATCTGTAGTTATTGTTCTTTCATGAGCCTCATCTAACATAATTACATTATATTTGGAAAGTGAGTGATCTGAAAGAGCCTCTCTTAAAAGCATGCCATCTGTCATATACTTGATTCTAGTCTCAGATGATGTAACATCTTCAAATCTAATTGAAAAGCCTACAGTTGAGCCAATAGTACAACCAACCTCCTGAGCAACTCTTCTCGCAACAGATGTGGCAGCTACTCTTCTCGGTTGAGTACATCCTATCATATTGCCATCATCACAGAATCCCTCTTCATATAAGTACTGAGTAATTTGTGTTGTTTTGCCGCTACCAGTTTCTCCTATAACTACAATTATTTGATTCTTTCTCACTGCATCAACTAATGACTCTCTCAAAGCAAATATCGGTAGATTCCTCCTTTGTTCCTGAATTGATAAAGTTATATCAGTCTTTTGACCAAAGCTTAAATTTTTACCAAAGTATTGGCGTTTCCATTCAGGTACTTGCCAAGCCTCAACACCAATACTCTGCAGCATACCTGCTATTGTACGTTCACCCAATTCAGGATATGGATCCTCCCATGGTCTATTCATATCACGTGGTATACTATCTAAAAGTGCCTTTTCTTGAAAATCACGTATTTCTCTCCTCTCCCTAGCAATATTAGATGCTAATTCAGCTGCCTTACTTAAACTTCCTTCAGGATTAGCAGATATCTGTATTGTTGGTTGAATAGAAAAATCTATATTATGTCTTTTGAAAGTTTGCCCACGTAAAAATTCAGGTTCAGAATCTCGAAGTTCTATTTCAACTGATGTCTCTACTAAAGACCCAGAATACAATACATTCATTTCTTTATTTATACAGTTCCTATCATATTCATTTAATTCACCAATTGAAACTGCCCCAGAATTAATTAATTGAAGTAGTTCCCACCTTTCATAGTCATTGTATAAATTCCCTACATTTACATTATTTACATTAGTACTATCTGTAGTTTGAAAATCACTAGAATATGTATTCGAATTTAGTTTAATACCTGTAACTGGTCCATATCCATGTTTATATTCTGTATCGTTCATACTGTATCCGCTCTTTATAGTGTCTGATATACAATTATTCCTCTTGTTGGGATCAAAATGTTTATCATCTTCTCTTTTAATAAGTTGTAATGAGTCTGCACTTTGTAACTTTTTCTCACTTGGTATATTAAATTTCAACTCCACTCTATCCATATTATTAGGGATTATTAAACATGGATATTTTGTACTGATCTTCAATTTTTCATTCATTAGGTCTTTAGTAGAATTATTGCTTGTGCTATTAGATTTCATTTCTAATGTATTACTACTTCCCGAAGAATCCACCTGCTCATCTTGACCATCAATATTACAGCTATAATTGTCATCAATTATTTTTTTTGTACTTTTTGACTGCTCCCCATCCTTCATTTCAGGTTTGATACCTCTAATTATCATAAATAATTTATTTAAAAAATCACTGGAGACATTTATATCAATATTCGGCTTTAGTTTTCTAATAAATTCGTTACAGTTAGAACTATTCTCACCTAAATAAACAATAAATTCTGCTACATCCTTATCATCTAACTCCCATTCTCTCGATATTTCACTCTTAATATTCTTAACTCTCCGGATGTGCTCTAAAGTCTCCATTCATTTTTAAGTAGTTATACTATTATATTCCTACTCAAATATGTATATATTTACCAAAGTAATAGTTACTTTCAAGTTACACAGATATACAAACTAAAGTAAACGTTAAGATGATTAGATTGCCTCAAAAAGTAACCCGCTATGAATGTTCCCTCATATTCTGGTAAATATCTTCTGCAGATTCCATGGTTGCATTACTATATAGTTCTTCAATTTGCTTATTAATTGAATCATTGACCTGAATTCTTATTAATTTCCTTATATGAATAAGTGTTTCTTCACACTCTCTTGTTAGTTCACATAGAGTTTTGTTATACATCTCATTTTCTGTTTTTAAAGACTCTACCTTCTCAATGAAAACTTCTCCATCAGTACCAATTAGTGGTTTCAAAGAAGCAAGTTCCTCAATTAAAGTATTTGAACACTCAAATGCCGCCCCTATATAATTTGCACGGTAAAGAATATCACACTTTGTAGCTATTAATTCTTCTTTGGTACCCAATATATCCATACTAGAAGAAATAACTGGCGCTATTTCTGGTAATATGTGTAGAGCATCCTACAATCAAGAAGACCGATATTCACATAAGTTAATACACACAAAATCGGTGGAAGAGTAGGAAGTATACAAATATTTAAACCTACTGTTACACAATGTATAATATTATTCAATGTCGTTTGAAGCTTGGAAATACAATCATCACTGGGAGGAGAGGCAATAGGAGCTCTTCCCACTGAAAACATCAAATAATTTATGAAGGAGATTGCTGTGAAAAATTATCTAATTCTAAGTGTATTGTATTAATTTAATAATTTCAAGAATAAAGAATAAGCCTCCTATATTATGTTAGGCAACCTCAGTTTTTACTATTAGCGCAATATATCTGTCTTGTCTCGAGACGAGATTACATTGTTATTTTTATTGGACCTAAAATGGACCTTTGTCTTTCCTAAGGCGGCATATATATTTTTATTAACGAAGACAATTTGAAGCATTGTAAGAAGTAAGGTTCTTGCTTTTACTAATTAAGAGCATTTATTTATAGATTTAGATTAACTTGAAATATTAATGGGTTCAGGTATGTTTATACCAATATTTTCAGTAAAATAGGAACTGTAACTTGACAGACAATAATCTAATTTACAGGTAAACCAAGAGGTATTAACACAGCACGTGAACTTCGTACACGACGTAGAACACAAAGATGGGCTGATAAACAGTACAAGAAAGCTAATCTGGGTACAAGATATAAGTCTAATCCCTTCGGAGGTGCTTCTCATGCTAAGGGGATAGTTGTAGAACGCTTTGGTATTGAAGCTAAGCAACCAAACTCTGCTGTTCGTAAATGTGTTCGTGTACAACTCATTAAGAATGGTAAGAAGATAACTGCCTTCGTTCCTAGAGATGGTTGTTTAAATTTTATTGATGAGAATGATGAAGTATTGGTTGCTGGCTTTGGTCGTAAGGGTCACTCCGTCGGTGATATTCCAGGTGTTCGATTTAAGGCTGTAAAGGTCTCTGGAGTATCATTATTAGCTCTTTTTAAGGAAAAGAAGGAAAAACCAAGGTCATAAGTATTGTAGAATTATTAAGATCATATATATCGAAATGAGACATTATTAACTCACTTTAATAATCCTCATTTGATGTTAACTTAGTAAAGACAAATAGAATAACAATTAGATTACCTAATTATTTTTTATGTTTTGGATTCCTTTGTAAGCTAATTTATTTAATATTGTGAGTTTTAATATACTATGTTTGTGCCTAAAATAATTCAGTAACTAGACCCGGGGTACTTTGTAACATTACTTTTTTAATGGAGAATGAATTTAATTCTTATGGTCCTCCTACCAAAAAAACCTGCTTATATAACCTATTTAGTGACTCCAATCTCTTAAATATACCATTTAATAATTATTATGTATCTGATACTGATGAAGATTACAGAAATTCCTCAAATTTTAGTAGCATTGTAGATTCTGGATGCCAGAGTATTGTTTTATATAAAGGAGTAGACCTTCCATCTTCAAACAGTAAGATCTCAATAGTAAACAGAGAAACTGAGATACCATCCATAATGGAATTACCGAGAATTGAGAAAGTAGTTAAAATATTACCTAGTATAAATCCTATTATGCATCTTGAGTGTTCACATAAGAAACGTAGACAAAGATTTTGGATAGTAAATGAAGGAGACTACAAGCGAATTAATAAATCTATAAATCATAGAGAAGATAAAGGATATGAGGAAGATAAGGAATATTATCAGAGTAATCTTAAACAGAACATTAATCTTCCAGAGGCTAGTTGCTTACAACAGGATTCTATAGTCAATAGTGCAAATCAAGATATTTTTAATTTGGTATTTCAGCAACAAATAGATAATTATAAAGTCACAAACAAGAATATTAACAAAGAGAACTGTGAAATTGACATGTTTAATCAACAGATGAATATAGACTAGAAGAGTATCTTGTATTCTACAATATTTCGATATGTATACAAGTCACGACTACTCTAATTCAATAACAATATATCCTAATAATATTAAGTTTCAAATTTCACTTTTAAATAATATTCAAAAAAATTCTTAAATACAAGAATATTAAACTGTAAATTAAATATTGAAAAGTGCACTAATTTAATAAATATGTATTATAAATAATTTCCATTTCATCTTTATGTAAGTTGAAATGAAAGGTATTGATCAATCTGCAACTGGACATAGTTAACAGATTGCTAATATTAGACTAATTAAATTAATCTACCAGTAGTATTTGCTACAAAACTTTAAAGATCATATACACATTAATTAGCAATAAGATACAACTTAAAATTTATCTAGATGTATGAATAATTTAGTCTAACTTAAAATATCCAAGTTCTTAATACAATATCAACTTGTGTAGAACATCGATAATAAGTTGAATTTTTAACTATAATGAAACAATTATGTTAAATAACTACATCCCCACCTGATAAAATCTTGTGAAATCAGAAATTATATTAAAGTAATTATAAGTCTTCCAAATTCTTGGAAATAGAAAATCTCTTTTAAAAAAGAAATCTATGAACTTATAAAGTTTCATGAAAACCAAACCAAATATTCATAGTGTATATTTTGAATAATAGCTTAATTATATACAATATAAAGAATCACTGCAAATTAATTGTAAGTAGCCAAAGTAGAATTGAAAAACTTCAATGGAAATCATAACAGTCTAATTTATTAAATTTATCCTTAATAATAGTACTTTAACCTAAATTTCTGTCATTATAATCTACATGACGAAAATCTTCCATGTCATCCTTTAAATCAGTGTGCATATCATTTCTAGGATCACCTCCATCATTTATATATTCATCTTTAATTCCCGAATTATATAATAATGGAAGTTTATCTGGAATATCATAGCATGATAAGTGACCCCCTACAGGTAAAACAAATTCCCTAAAGTTTTCAGAAATTTGTTGTATTATATTGTCACATTCCTTCTTTGAATTAAGATTCTCCATATTAGATGTTCTAACAGCCAAGGAGAAATCAGGACCATAATACCCATAAAAGTTAGATGCATTCGGTAGTTGTTCATCTATATAAGTATCCACAATAAGACTAGTTTCATATGCCCAACATTTAGGTACATTTCTCAAAGTGTAACCCCCCCCTCCTAGTATGAGCATTGGAATTTTGAATTTTTTAAGAAAAGAAACAGCATAACCATGACCCTTCAAGGAGAGATTAAAACAACCTAATCTATCCCCAGATAAAGAATCAGCTCCACATTGTAATACAATAGCTCCAGGTCTATATTTCTCCATGACAAGAGTCATAACCCTAGTAAATAAGTCAATGAATGTGCCATCATCTACACCATCTTTTAGTGGTACATTTACGGAATATCCAAGTCCCTCTTCAACTCCAACATCATTTATAGCTCCAGTTCCAGGGAAATAATCCCCATATTTATGAAATGAAACACACATACAACGTGGAGATGTATAAAAAGCTTCTTCAACACCATCACCATGATGAATATCTATATCTATATAGCATACTCTATGCTGATACTTGAGAAATTCTAAAGCTCCTAAGACACAATCATTAACATAACAAAAGCCACTAGCTTCGTGCTTTTTACCATGATGTAAACCTCCAGCCCAATTGATAGCATAATCATAACCTAGTTCATTCACAGATTGAGCACCCCCTAAAGATCCACCAGCTGATAACTGGCAAAATTCCCATAATCCATCAAAAACTGGACAATCTTCACCAACATTAAATCTAGCTAAGTGATCCGAATAATCATGCATATTATCAGTGTTTACAGTTCTAAGGAAATCCACATAGTCATTTGAATGAAACCTCGTTAGAGATTCTCTAGTACCTGGAGTTGGGATCATTACATCAAGCTTTTCAGTTAACCCATATTGAGTTACTAAATCGTGAGTCATACGTACTCTATGGGGTTTCATAGGATGTCCTAAACCATAGTGGAAATTGCCTACCTCTTCGTCGTAAAAATACGCGATTCTAGTTTTTCCACCCATAGTTTTTTTCAAACACTATTCTATATATCAATGTATTATTTATATTTTTTTTCTATATTTATGTGATGTTTCTAATCTCTCAGCCTCTCTTTTTTTTTTTTTTTATATTTTACCACAGTTGAGGTTTTCAGGTACGTAAATAAAGTCCCAACAAAATAAAGCGGTCTCATTGAATGCATTAACCGCCATAATATTTTGTTTAAGATTCCTACGTTTTTAATATGAGAAACATGAGACAATAATTTAAAGACTCAATTTTAAACTAACTTTGTCTATACTTAATACACACAAAGTTTAGATTGCTGGTGTAATTTTAGTAAATAGACTGTAAAATTCGTTATAGCAACAAAAGATATATCAGAAATTGTAATTTGAATATTAAACTTTTGGATATCCTATTACATAAAGTTATATTGAATGGTATCATCCGAAATAATTAAATTACTAATATATGATATAAATAATTGGATCCTTATACTTACCTTGATTATAAAAAAAAGTATTGTAATAGTATAGAATTATGCGATTCAAAGCTACACTCCTACATAGGAGATCAACTCTACTAATGGAATGTATACAAGGATTTGTAAAACTTTCAAAAGTCTGTCCACCAAAACAGAAGACTAGATTTTGTATAAAGTTAGATAAGACATTTCTTCTATTAATCTTAACAGTATATAACACTACAGATAATGAAGTACTGGATGTCTCTTGTAAATTTGACTACAAAGATATTTTCTATCCAGGGTATATTGTTGAAAGCAAACATAACAATATTATAGGTATAAGTATGAATCCAGAATCTCTAATTTTACCACTAAAATCAGCTTCTTTAGCAAAAGAAACAAGTTTGAGACTTAGCAAAAGAGATAATCAAAATGTCCTTTCCTTTACAATGACAGTTGAAACTAAAAAGTCGAGTACTTTCCAACTTATTCATGACTGCTCTATAGATGTAATCAAAGCTCAATATGTAGATGATTTAATTCCATTAGCAGAATTATTAAATTGTGAAATTGGAATACCAAATATCCACTTTTCAATCCCTCCAGCTAAATTATTTCACAGGCTCTTGGAAAGAATGAAATTAGTTGGTTCTAAGTTCATTAATATACAAATAATTTATAATGAAGATACTGATGAAAGTGAAAAAATCAACGAAATAGGGAAACCCCTGAATAATGAATTATGCCACTTTATATGTTCTTCCCATACATCTCTGGCATCAGCTTCTATTAAGACTTTCTTTAATAACTGCAGAGTCTTTAAAACTAGTAATGAATCTCAGAATAACTTACAAAATAATCAAGTAAATAAAGGTTTTAATCTATCAGCCACTTTTGATATACACCATATAATTGCTACCTTACAGTTGGTTCTATGCATCTCAGATGCTCATTGTGTTACTACAATAACCCCAGAAAAATATATGTCTTTATTTATATTCTTCCCTAGTATTAATTCTCAAATATCAGTAATAATTTCTCCTGCTAATGCAGACAATGATTGAGATTATATTATTTAGCAAGTTGTCAATCATTCTATAAACCTCTACCTAGTTTGAGTACTTTTACAATTAATTATACTTTATATTTTAACATAGTTTAACTTCTATATAAAACTTTTTTAGTATTTAGCTATTAATGGGGAACTGACAAAATTTGCCACTTTTCTTAGTAATTCTAGGAAGATTAAGAAATAGTAGATATTTAATAAACAATAAATCACACCTAAGTTCAGTAACCTTTAAAAATACTAGAATATTATTAAAAAATCCTCAATTTTATCTATTCAACAGAATATTAAAATTTTTTGGGGGATACCCTAGCAGAACTCTTCGAAGACTTTGAAATTCTTTTCTTTGTAGATACTTTGTTAGTTGCTTTGCTCTTTTTAGGAGAAGTTATATTCTTTTTTTTATTTTTCTTTAAAGTAACTAAAGATTTGATTTGACTAGATCTTTTTTCAGCTAAATTTGCAGTTTGATATGAATTATTAGTAATTTGATGGTGGAGGATATGAGTATTATGTTTATTGTGGGTACTCTCCATCAATAACCTTAAAGAACGACGAGTTGGGCTCTTTGAGTAATGATTTATATCATGATTTGCATGATGACTTGTATGATGTTTTAGTGGACTACTTTTAGCATGTGTACCTGATTTTATGCTTTTAGGACTTTTAAGATTTTTAATATTTGAAGAGATATGATGGGCTGAAGATATACCTTGGTGAAATATAGGAGAGTAAATTACATGTTCTGCAGCCAGTTTTCTCGGTGATTTATGTTCCTTAACTTGTCTTTTTTCTATTATTGCTCTTGGAGATAATCTTCCAGTAGATCTTGGTGAAGAATAGGTATTAAGAGAAGTCATCAGTCAATGAAAAATATTAAAATTAAAGGTAGAAGTCTTATTAACTAATAAAGTTCCGACAAATATCTAACTAAGTCTCAAAGAATATAGCTTTTTTTGAATTTATCATATAGGTCCAACATTTCTCTTATTACTTTTCTACATATAAATTTACCTTCGGGACAAAAACAAAAAATGGCGCCTTTTTCTATTTATATTTGGTCTTTATGAAGGCAAGAATTTAATAAAACCTTGATTTGCTTAGTAACCAATGTAATTGATTCTATATTATTTATACTAAACTCTCCTTCAAAACTTTCTATTCTTAGGGAATTTATTTGTTCTATAAGACTAGATATTTCATTATTTGTATCACTATAAAAAAATCCATGTCCAAGTATAGATATCTTTGCTTTAATGAAAAATGAACAAATTTGAATATCTATTTCAATTTCTTCAGTTTCACTCGTCCATTCTGGCAATTTTGATAACACTCTAAAGGACTTTCGGAATATATCAAGTGGTATAGATAGGTTCATTATATTGTATGCTTTTTCTGGGGATTTAATTAGTAGTTTAATAAAATATGTTGAATAAGAAACTATTAATAATCTTTTTTGTATATTTCTAATTATATCATCTACTTTTGGATTTGTGTAATCTGAAGGGATATTTGAGTTATTACTCAAAGCCTGCACCCATATATAGGCCCTACCATATTCAGATTTTGTTGTAATTTCCAATGTTTCATCTTCAATAAGTGGTATTAAGGTTCCATCATCATTTGGAAAACATAGATCAGCTAATATACTGTGACTTAAAAGCTTATTTTTAGAAGAGTAAATAGATGCAACTACAACCTCTAGAGATGATATAGAATTCATTAATGAGAACTCTAAACGAATAGGTAATTCATATAAATCTCCATTAAAGTTCATATAATCATTATCTTTAGGTTGAATATTATCTATAAATTTATTAATATTGATGCTAATTACTCCATATTCATCTATTAATAATCCAATAATATCCTTATCTTCACGAGTATAAGAGTCTATATATATACGGAATTTAATGTATATAATTTTTAAAGGTAATGGTAAATCTTGAAGATTATCTATAGGATTCCTTTGTAAAATATTCATTTTTAAAAGATACTTTTTTACATTCTCTAAATGTTTAGATAAACCTTCAAATTGCCTTGGTATATCCTCTCTTTGTTTCTTGAGTGATTGAAGCTGGCTTGTCAATGACTCTTTCCTTTTATTTAAAGCCTCTTCTTCAGTTTTACGCACTTTTCTTTCCCTTAGATCATTATATAAGTGTTCTTCAGTAGTTTCAAATACCTCATTAAGAGTCTCACATTTTGTATCTATTTTATCTGGAGAAGTCTGCTTTACAAATGTATCAAAAGCTGGATGGATACAATTTAAAATATCCCTTATAATATATTCAATATTCATTTTTCTTTGATTTAACTCAAATAACTGAAGTTTTTTATCCAAAATCAAATTATTATAGTGTTCCTGTAGTAAAGTGTTATTTTGTTCAGCATTTATAGAAAGCTCTCGCCAATTATGCCTTAGACGAAGTAAAGAGTGATATATCTTGTAAAATATTTTACTATCTCGTGACTTTAAATCCTTCAGTAGCCCTGCTAATATATCTAATTCATCTAGAACTACTTCTGCTACATTCCCATTTGTAATTATTCCTCTCATAGCCTAATTTAAAAGTTCTTTATAAATATCATTCAGAACCAAAAAAAGAGATTGATAGTGAAACAAAATATTAATTATTTCATAAGTCCAGTCAATATTTAGAATATATCTTGTATATTAGATAAATTTATAATGGCTCTATAATATTAGGTCCCCTATTCTGATACACAATTGTCTCAATATACACCTTGGAATTGAGGCGCGTGATATCCTATTGCACCTCTGGACATCTTGCATGTAAATTATGTGTATCTTATTACTTATAATTATTACAAAAATCACAAAATAAATATGATCTCAGTAGATTGGACATCAATATATAATATTCTTACAGTTTTTAATCAAGAAGAAGAAGACCAACAACTCCAACAAATACCAGAGAGACAAATATATTTAGCAAACCTGCGTGAAGATAATCTAACATATGTAGATATATTTTATCGTAAACTATTAAAGACCATCAGTAATACATATTCACAAGTTTACCATATTTGTACCAAAAATCAAAATCAAGTAGAACAAAGAAGTGAATCAGAACATTCGGAAACTTATAGTCAGGGACAAGTAACAAATCCAGAGGAAAGTGAGAATAATGAACATAATGAAAATGATAACCTTTTGTCTTCATTATCTAATTCAATAAATATTAATGGTATCTTAGAAAATTTAACAAGTTATGGGCTTTCCTTAATTATGAATCCCCCTCCTATTAATATAGTTTGCATATATCAAGATTATATATGGGTACTAAGCGAGTATAATGATATATATGAATACCTTTATAGTTGCATATATTCAGATGGATCTGTAGTTTTCTATAGAGATAATAATACTAACTTAGCTCCAATTGAGACTATTTGGATATCAGAATTGACATTACCATCTCAGACAGGTCTCTCACATCCTAGAAAGTTGGAACTCAATAATGAATCTAGAGTTAGGAATATTACATTAAGCATAGTAACACAAACAGTCACTCTTAAGATGTATTTGCTTGAATTGTTATGTGCACTTATGGTGAATTCATATACTCAAGTTTTAGACTTTGATACTAATCCATTTCATTTATACAATTTTCAGTTAAAACAGCGATATCTAAATGGGATACTACAACAGGCTAGGTAAGACTATTTTTAAATATGTATAAGAAGTGAAGCTATTAGTTCTATTGTATTTAATTTACTTGATATATTATTAATTTTAGGTGTTACTGTGGTCCAGCTTTAGTTAATGAAATCAGCCAAAAAATATTAAGTAATATCGTCAAAAATCTGCCTAGGGTTATAACTGCAGCTTAATTTACTGCTGCTATATTTCACTATATATAGATTTATTAGATTTAAAGATAGTCCAAATTCACTATTTAAGAATATATCCTAAGGAAAAAGAGAAAAGGCGGTTAACTAGTAAAATGTTAGCGCGGGTTCGGGTTAAAAGTATTGTATGTATTTTAAGAAATCTTGTCATACCTTGACAGGAGCTGAGTAGAGGCAGCAGAAAAGAAGATTGAGAAAAAAAAGAGGAGTTGATTTTCATAATGATCTCATCAATAATTTGGTGATGGTTTTTTCTAAATTTTTTCCGGGATTTTGGGTTCACCAAAGAAAAAGATTACCAGAAGATAATGTAGAATCACTAGAAGAGAGTGAATCTCATTTTCTTTTAATATTAAGACGGACTGAAAAGGGTAAGATCATTGCAAATTGTGTGAAGCAGTGTTCACAATTTTCAGTATTTGATTTTTCTAATTCCGAATACAAAGATAATCTGATCAAGCTAGTGGTGAATTTAAACTTATCAAATGATAAAATAATTAGCCAAGTTGAAGAGTTGAAACCCTCAGATAAATCAAGATTTTGGGGGGACTGGCCTCCTCCATTTTCATGGCTTTTTTTGTTGGGAATTGCTTTATATGATGAAATATCTGTAATACCAGAGTGGGAATTTCATGTTGATTCAATAATACCTTTGCATAATGGGGAGTCTCTATTTGAGCTTTTACAGGAATCAAAGAATTTTCTTTATGGAGGTATAACTTTAAAATCAATACCTGAATATCAAGAATCATCAGATTCCAGATTAAGTAGACAAGTCGATTTTCTTGCTCCAGCTTTATTTAATATCATGTGTAACTGGTGTGATTATTTTGGCCCTACAACTTTGACGTGGTTATGGGTTATTTTTAGTTCACTTTTTGTCTCTTTTGTATCACTTGGGATCAATATATTTCTTAAATTGATCCAATATCAATTAAATTTGGGTCAATCAGTTGAATCTACTGCAACTTCTTATATACTAATTTCGACTCCCTTAATATGCTCTTTTGGTTTGATATTTTTAACAAGCTTAGCTGATCAGTTTCCACTACCTAATTTTAATGAAGAGAAGCTAATTCAATTTATTATATTGAAATCTAAGGCACCTGTAAGAACTTCTAAGGTTTATCAATCAGAATACAGGATATCAGGAATAACTGAGCTAATCCATTCAATAGTAGCTAAGGCATATATTTCTAACTACATACCAAACTTCTACTCCTTATTTTTAGTTTCAATGGCAATACTGTCAATAGCAACAATTTTATGCTTATCTTTGGAATATTATTCAACTTTATTTTGGTTACTTCAGACAAATTACGGGGCATTTTTTTTCACAATGTTAATGTCACATTTCCTTTTTAGAATATTTTGCGAAATGGAGATCAATTTGAATTTTGGAAATATGGGAAATTTTGTGATATTTGCTTTACCAGTTCAAATAAAAAATTTAGGAGTATTTCTTTTCTATATCTTATTCAAAAAACTTTTTAAAGATAATTCAAAATATTATCTACCTCTTACAATGTGCTTGATTATTTTGATACATTTTGTGGCCCAGGTTATGAATTTTTTACCTTTTTCTGCTCAATATATAGCTTTCAAGTTGGGTCCTAGTCAAGAAATAAATAGAGCTTCTTTGGGAGACCAACTGAGATACTACTCCATACAATCAGGATGTAAAGATACAAGGATCTCCTCTAAATATCCCAAAGAATCTAATAAATGTAGTGAATTACTAATTAACTCTGGAAGTGGAAATGGATATACTAAGGAATCAGAACAATTTCCTCAAGAGTTCGATATCTATTCAGCAGAAGACAATACATACTATAAAGAAACTTATTCAACTTTATATCAAGATATGGAATGCTTCAGTTTGTTACAATTGATGGCATGTTCCATATGTACACAATTTCCAGTTACTGCATCCTTTATTCTAACTATAAGTAGTATACTACTTATAATTATCTTTTGTGGGAAATTATTAATGCAATCTACACGTCCATGGCTCTTACAATTTACTTTGTCTCACAGAATTTGGCAATTGATTTTGGAGACTAATATGATGTTGGTAATTTTGTTTGTTTCCGCTTGGGATATCTCAAAAGGTCTGAAGACTTATGTTATAACATTAACTATTAGCATCAGAATAATCTCAAATGTTAATTATAGCTGTGATATACTCAGATTTATTAGTGAAACTATCGTTTTATCACTCTTTAGGCTAATCCCAAGTATATATACTCAAACATCGCAGATTTCGGACAAATCCCTGTCAAGTATAATTGACAAAGTCATTGAAAGACGTCATATACTACCTCCATTGGGCCTAACAAGCCCTATTCCAAAAATTCAACCTTTGATCAATAGTGGTGATATCTCTCTAATTCAATCAAGGAAATCAGCTCTAAATATCTCCCCATTACCTTCCCTTACAACTCCTCCTTTAAGTATGTTATTGAAATTTAGAGGTTACTGGTGCCTTCTAAGGAATCATTCAGACTCCTTGCAAGAACTAAATGCAGCATTGGGAGTTTCTTGGATTATTCGTAGAGCTGTAGATAAGTTGAACCCAGTTGTACATTATGATGTAGATATCTCCAAAGGTCTCATTGTGATATCTACTACTTTAGGAATGGGGATCAATAATAAGATTACTCTAGTTATTGAGAAGGAAAATAACTCTGCAATTAAAGATGACCAAGCTCTCATTTCTCCACAAATATCTGGATGTTTACCAATAGGACAAGATGAAGATTTATATCTTAATAAACAGAGTATTAGTAAAAGAAGACGTTCAAGTAATAAATATATTGTTATTGAACAACCTAACACTACCTGTCAGTGGTCTGAAGATATGAATGTGATTTTAGAAACTAGACAGCATAAAGATGGCTTTAAAATGGTAGAAATGAGACGAATCATTAGCTCATCAAAACTTCCTTTCCAAATCAAAGGAAATGATGGAAAAATTATTGATGGTCAAGATCAAGATATTCTTTGTTATAAAGTCATTTTAAAAGGATGTAAGAGCAGCTCAAATAGTAAAAATATATTGTTAGTCTGTTCTCGCTACTTTAAAAGGAAAGAAGATCCTATAAAAGAAAAACAAGGTGAAAAGTTGTCTAATGGAAAATTTTCAGCCCCACCATCTGAAAAGTCTTCTTTAGTGTACTCCGATGAACAAGTCTTTAATCAGTCAGCTACCTCACAAGACTTATCATTGAAAGATGATTTAAATTCACCTTGGTTTTTAGGAAGTAATACGGATTTCCCAAAATCAGTTCAACATCTGGCAGATAATGAGGATCAGTTCCTTTCTATTGTTGAAAAAAAAAAGGGAGAATTGTTGTCTCGAACTGAAGAACTATTGGTACAAGTTGATGAGGGATTTTCAGAATGGAGTCTTGAAAGATCATCTAATGGCTTTAAAATATACAAGAAAGATTTTCAAAATGCTCCTTTTATGAGCTGTGGAATTACAACTATCAAATTACAAAACAGAAATGACTGTCATATAGATTCTAATAATATAAAAATAAACAAATTCATTTTTACATGTGTTAAAGATATAGTTGACTATATTTGGGACTCTAGTACTAAAGTATATTACGATCCAATGGTTGAGTATTGTAAACCTTTATACTACTTTAAATCTAATCCTAATATCTGTATTGTTTATCAAGCATTTAAGGGTCAATGGGGAGTTGCAGGCAGAGATTTTGTTGTCATTTGCTATAGAGTAAAAAGAAATTTCAGAGGTAATAATCATTCAACTAATAGCAGTTGTCCTATTGAAGATTCTAACTGTTCAAATTCTATGCGTGAAGAGGAAATTTTGCTCACTCAATCAGTTGAATGGTCTAATATTAATGATTCTTATGTGAGAGCTCAAAATTATTTTGCAACATATGTATTTCGTCCTGGAAGTAAAGACAATGAAATTCAGCTTATATACCTTAATCAGGTTGATCTCCAGACAGTAGGCATATCTGCATGGATAATTAAAAAGGTTATACTTGATCAAATGAACTCAGTTGCTATGCTAAGGGATATTATCCAAAAATCCTAGTCAAAATTCAATCATGGAACAGGATACTACATATACTTAAATTTTGTAGAATAAAGTTTATCTACATAATATACACTAGAATAGCATATATAGGCTTTAAAGTGTCTTTTCTACATGTCTTATATATAAAGTAGTTTCTATAACAACCAAATATTCTCTAATAAAAAACAATACAGTGTCGTAACATGCAAATGTGGGTACCCAAAAAATACCGATATCTGACCCGTGACATGGCCATTTTCCGCGATGACGATTTTGGTGCATGATGTAAAATGGATGGGAATATAAAATTCAGGATAGTTTATTACAGGAATTAGTGTAATAATCAAAACTTTTCTGGTTGGTAGGATATTTTGAATCACACTCAAGCAAGAAGGTACAGCAAGAAGCTAAGAAGCTACATGGTCATATTTCCATAAAGGCTATCTCTTTCCTCAAGATCTTTTTTATTTGTTGTATAATAATATTTAACCTTTATTAATAGATAATGCCACAGTTCTATAAAACAAAGAAGTGTCCATGGTTTGCAGTAGGTCGTTGTAGGATGGACAAAGATTGTAATTGGGCTCATTCTCCTGATGAGTTGAGACCTAGTGTTGATTTAACAAGGACAAAGTTATGTGATAGACAGTTGAAAGAGGGGGAATGTAAAGATCCTCAATGTAGATATGCCCACTCAAGAAAAGAGTTAAGAGCAACATCGGATCTATTCAAGACTTCCCTATGTATATATTGGTTAAAAGGAAGTTGCGCAGTAGGTGAATCTTGTCGCTATGCTCATGGTGTCCATGAATTGAGAAGTAAACCTCAAAAAGGAGAATTCATACCCTTAGAGGTTGAGACACTTCCTGTACCACTAGAAAAACTGAGAATACAGCAGAGGAAGCTTTTAACAGATGATAACATGATTAATCTCAATCACTTAAGTACTTCGACTACATTAGCCAGTACAAATACTCCAACGAATTTAAATTCATCATCTCTAGATGAATCAATAGATAAATCTATTGGTTCACTACCTCCATTTGTAGCTAATCTATTTGATGTAGAAGATTGTGAAGTTTCTCATCCAAGTGAAGAAGTTACATGGTCCATTGATAATTTCAATATACCTACATCTTTCACTCCACTAAGTTTACTTGATATTCCTCTTGTTTGGGTAGATAACTTGAATAAAGATGACAATATACATAGTGAAGATATTAAGCCACAAGACATAAAATCAACTATGAATTTCTATTCTGATAGTTTAGAAGATTTATATTCACATACACCCTCTACTGCAGCCAGTATTAGAGACAAAACTGGTATATAGAATATTGGATAGTATTTACTATTAGTTTTTTTTCCTAATATAGTTTTATTGAGACATTTGAGTTTGATATTTTGATCATCATTATATAGGACCAAGAGAAGGATATATTGCATACTGAGGAGCTCCAACTTGGTGTTGATAGACAGTAGTTGGTATATTAGGGATATTCGTATTCATAAAGAAATCATTATGTTGTGGTATCACTGGTTCAAGTTCATTATGGAATGCCTTTGTTTTGTATTCATTGTAGAGATTCCAGTATTCTTCATATGTCATATTTGTAATATCCATTGGAAATATACTGTATATTGGGTGTGATACAAAGCGAAAATTGGGTAAAGTTCGCCTCTTACTGTCAAGTATTGTACCAGATATATTAGTCTGAGTTTTACGTACCATTTTTTACTTTTTATGATCTTCCCGAAAGGACCCATATTTTGGCGGTGTAACAAAAGACTTACAATTCATAGCCTAATACGCTGTAATATTGAAAGTGATCAACGTAGGTTTCGAAGTATTTATGGTGTACTTTACATGGAAAAGGTCAATTTTCTATCTAGAATTTACATATACTATCAGGATATATACTATAATTTGTTAAGCAGCTTTATATACGGGCGTCGCTATATTAAGAATACACCTGTACCTCGTTATACAAAGGATGTTTTCATTATATGTTTCTATATTGTTTGTTGGCTATGTATATCACTATTTATTCCTCTATGTGGTATAATTTTAACTTTTGCGATTTCTCCGAATATGATAGATTTGATACCAGCTATAAATAGTAGCAATTACTTTACTATCTCAAATCCATTGACTAAGGCAACTATAACTAACAATTTAGTTGGTTTTAAATCATCTTTCTCATTTTTACTAGATATAAGTAGGGTTGACTATTTATCTTTTATCGAAGTAGAAGTTAATAGTGCCGATATTGCATACTTGGGGCCAGTTCCTGTAGATACAGCTACAGGTAAGATATCATGTAATACAAGAACTATACCTTATTTATTTACAGATGTGACAACGCTTGATTACATTCCGATACCAAAATCCATGATAGACCTTTCATGTACGGAGGATTACAAAAGTTGTATAATCGGTTTTACAATATCCCCCTATTTATTGATCCCCCTGTATACAAAAGAGTCTTTTAAAAATGACTTAATAGCTGGTCATTCAAATTTCGTGACTAAAATCCACTTTGTAAATTCTAAATTACCTAAAAACTTTATTTCTAGAGACTTAGGCTTTAGATATATAAAGTTTTCGTTACCTATTCAAACAAAATAAATATATACCTCTATATCTACTTGAATTTACCCTAATAATACTTTCTACATAGTGTTTGTTCCTAAATTTGTTTTTTATAGTACAATTTCTCGGTATTATAGTAAATAGGTGCGTTACCATTAGGTAATACAAACCTTTCTGGCTTGCTTACTGCAATATTTACATATTTACCTTTTGAAAACCAACCTAAAGTTTGCTCTTCATCAGTATAATGCTGATTTATGTAACTGTTTGAGTTTGAATCATCCTTAGTTCCAATTAATGTTTCAGAATCATTATCCAATAAGAGCAATAATTCCTTATATGTCTCTGTTAACTGATTCATAAAACTTTCTGGTGTTTGTTTCCAGAATCGGAAATCATCTGGGTCGTGTATATATACTAATTTGGTTCTGTTTATTCGTTCTTCATAAAACTTACTTATTCTACAAGCTGCAGTCATTTCACATGCTTGATCACCTGCGGATATTAAATCAAATTGTACCTGTTTGCTATGCCAGCAATCTAACAGTACTCTTTGAAATTCACAAAGTTTTGCATTTGTATAAAACTCACGATAATCTTCTTCTTGAAATGGTGAAGGAGGTGGTCCTGATTTCTTAATATATTCCTCTGTTGATCTTATTGATATATTATATTTGATAATAAGCTCATTCAGCTTAGGTAAGCAATATTTTAAATAAAACAATTCAACTGTTCTTAATCCAGCATTAGTAACAATGACAATTTTTAAGACTTTACCATTATTCCAGAGATCATTAAACAAACGTTCAAGTATATCAAATAGTCCAACTTCTTCCAACTGTGTTCTTATAGACTCAGTTAGCATATATAAGCATTGCTCATTATTATTACTTTCAAAATTATCACCAATATTTCCAAATTCATATTGGATATTACGCCATTTTTGCATAATCCAACTAGTTGGTATTAATGTATTATCTAAATCCAATAAAATTATTCTATCACATCTTATCAGCTTATTATCTTTGGTTATTTGTTTAAATGAATTTACATAGACGTCTAAATTATTACTGTAACCTACATTATGATTATTTATACAATATTTCTCAGAGTTGATCAAATCGATATCCTGTTTCAAATCTTTTATATTTTTGCCTTCATTACTTACTGAAGTTAGGCTATTCCCACTGAAGGTATCAGCTTCATTATCTGTATCTGTCGTTGGAGTATTTTCGCCCCTTATAACTATTGATTCTGTACCAATAATTGGAAATTCTCTTAGCCTCACCTCATCAAAAGTAACATTTAATAGTTCATTTGCTACCATCATAAACAAATCACTTCAAAATATCCCCTCTTAGAATCTGTTAGCCTTTAGACTTTCCAATTTACCTACTTAATTTTTACTCCACTATTTTTACCTTTTCCCAAATATCTTTGCATGAAACCCCCTAATATTGCATGAGGACGGGTGTGGGGGTCCTCATCCCGCCATGTTTTTTTAAAAGCTCACCAATGCTAATTGTTTAGAGGTTGGAAAGACGGATTTTTTCCTACTGGTAAAGTATTTTCTATAAATTAAAAGTCATACTAGTTTATATATGCCAAAACCTCTATTAATATCTTCCAATAATAGCACCTTTTTGCCCAGGAATCACAATATAAACATTTGAACATTTTATTAGGATTTACTTATGAGAACTTTAACATATATTTAGATTATTTATATTTTATGTGTACTTTATATTTTTGATATAATCAAATATTCATCTTTAGTAGTATTTATGGTCCTTTACTACACTGACTGAATGTCACTGACCACATATATTGAGATAGTCTCTAAGTAAAACAAAAAGTATTATTAGTCATTAAAATTCAGTAAGATCTAATTAGAGAATAATTTAAACTAAGGATTTGCCTTAAAAGGTCTCAACCAAAATTATTCATAGAGAAAAACACCACTACATGCATACATGCATGTAGTTATATACCAGTATTTTTACCCCTTTTGTACTTTAAATTATAAATAGCACTAGTAGTAAACACACTACTAAATGTGTACTAAATTATAAAATATATATAGATGACCCAGTATCTGGGATAATATTTAAATAATATTTGTCCCAGAAATAGAAGAGATGATGTTTCTAATTAAAAAACCTAAAAGAAGGGGAATATTGAAATACATTAAGTAGTTAAAATATCGTGTTGAAATTCATTAGAATTTATAGAATGGTCTGTGCAAGGCATTATTTCTTTCAGATAGGGACATGCTTTCCCACCATTTCGTGGAAATGTAGCTATTTCACGTGAACGAGTTTTAATGTATCTATTCTCTCCAGGTACTTTTTCACATAGAGACCATGCTGTCCATTCATGAGTGGTACAGTCAATTGAACAGTTATTAATATCAGGTATTGTTTGATTATTTCCTGACACCCAGTATTTTTGTTTAAAAATACATCCAATATTATTTAAAGATATAATACATATTGGGGTTCCATCTTCAATTTTAGGTGATAGATCACTTTTATTCAACAAGGATCTAGTTGTAATAGTTTGGTTCCAGGGACCAAATGACCATGCAGCACATTCCTTATTATGTTTGCAGACGCTAATACAATCGGCAATATCAAGATTTGGTAAAATTAAAGAGCCACCACCAGGTAAAATACTTGTTGTACAACCCCAACCAAGAGTTATTATATCATTATTTGGGCAATTTGAAGGACACCTTATCTCATCTTCTTTACAAGATCGAATTTCGTATTTGTTTGGACAAATCTCACCAGGAAATATGGAAGGATATATTATATGACTAGTACGTTCTGAATAACCACCACAGGGTAATTCTGGATTACAAGGAGACCATTGAGACCATTCTCCAACAATGCAAGTTGTAGAGCAATCTCCTGCAACTAAAGTGGGGTAAACACCAGATATATAAATATCATCTCTTCTTGCACAGAATTTGTGCCCAGTTTTTAACCAACACTTTGAGTCAGTTGATCTCCATGACCAGTATTTACATCTACGAAGAGTTTTAGTTTGATGATGCTTCTGACATTCATGAGCACATTCTATCCACGAAGATGTATTCATCTTCCTAATAATATTTATCCCAGAACAAAGAAATCCATAAGATACACCCCCATAAGTGGGGCAATTTAATTTTGATCTATTGGGTAATAGATGTGACTGTGCACCAAAAAGGCTAATATCTATTAGAAAGTTTATTATTAATAGCCATTTTATAAGATACATTTAAAAAAAAACAATTCTCTATAATTGATATAATATATATTAAATATTATACAATATTTTAGTAAAGAATTAAATTTTAAATATGAATTTTGTTAGAGAATAGCCTCTGGAAAGATAAAGAAATTCAAGGCTTCAAGATGTCTTGAAGTTAATGCGGTATAAGTAAGCGGTATTGTTGCAATATTAATAATTTCCAGAAATTCAGCAAGGAAGGAAAAAAGTTATCAACTATAAACGGCAATACCAACATATGTAAAGTATAATTTCCAAAATAAGTTATTTAGGCTGTGAGCTAATATTAACAAGGAATGTTGGGATAAATAATCTGCTACAGAAATTATATTGAGTTGGATTGGATTCTGGTATCTCATTCATCTCAGAATTTTGCTGCCGGTATGGAGAGCTGGGTATAGATTGTGAAGTGATTTGCTGACTAAATGTGGAATTTTGTGAACATAATATTCTGAGGTCGGCATTACATAGTGGACAAACACAACGCCTTTCAACCCATTGATCAATACAAATTGAATGATATAAATGACCACATGGTAAATGTCGTACATACTCATTCTCTAATATATAATTGAGGCATATTACACAACAAGAATAACTTGAACTAGTTGGTGTACTTGTAATAGATGAATTTGCATTTGTATTTCTTAACATCTTATACTGAACTACTGGGACTACAGAAGAAAATTCTTCGAGATTTATTGTAAAATTTATTTCATCATTTTCTATATAGCTACTTGTTACTGCATTATTGTAATTCCGTCTTCTTGATCTTTGACTACTATGTTCAGTTCGACAAGGATGTTTTTTGCAGAATATAAAGGCCAAGTTACATAGTATAATTAATACTAGTAATGAAAGTGAGCAAATGACAAGGAATATCGCAGAGCTTTGCAGTAAATACATCTTAAATACTATCCGATATTATTTTATTATCAATGCATTATCATTAATTTGGCAACGGAAAACTAGAAGTCAGATATAATCAAATTATATTAAGATTTTGTGATATACCTTGAAAGTGTTTCTATTTGTCCAGACCCCTAACTTAAAGAAAATGTCTACTAGGGAATTAGAATTTATATTGGCTATCTTTTTTTCATCTAGTGGTCTGGCTAGAATCCCACTAATCCTTATTTATAGTTTTTCATCAATATCTTTAATTGGGAACTCTTTAAGCTTAACATATCACTTCTCCCGCGCTAGTAACTGTAATGGCAAAATATTAAAGATAAATGTGGGAACATCTTGCCCTTCACTAATTTAATTGAATAATGAATATATATATATAAATATATATATAAGCAATTAAAATCATATAATCAGGTTTATATGATTAAGTAACCTGACTTTGTTTCAAAAATGTCTCAAAAAGTATCTAGTCTTCCTTTAAAAAGAAAATTAGAAAAGTACGGGCATTCTAAGGTAGTCAATAATCCACTATATGAAGATAGACAATCAATGAAAATTAAGAAGAGAAGGAAAAGGTCAACTGAGAATTTTCTAGGTAGAATGTCAACAGGCAATATTAGTATTACAGTGAATGATTGGATTGAATTGTTTGTAGAAGCAATAAGAATTGTGGGAGTTAAAAGCCGCATGCCTTACTTGAAAGTATTTGAGAAAATGCTTAGTAAGTTATCCATGGAACTTGAAATAGTTCAGATATGCTTTTTTTTTGAGGATTTATTTAAGAAACTTCAACCTATTGATATAGCAGCAATTCCTCTAATATTAGAATGGTGTTTTGTTCTTCATAACCAATCATTAAATCTAACAAAAAATCCATTGAGAAAATGCCTACATCCAAAGATACTGCGATATGTTATACATGGTGTTGTTCATAATTCTATCAGAAATTGTTTAATTTTGGTTTTGTCAAGTAATATTCATCTTAATTCACTATATTTGTTTCCAAACAATCACCTTGAATATTGGTTACAAGAATTTGGACATTATTTGAATCACTTAGATTCTCCTAGCTTAGAAAGGTACAACTTAGATCTTTGGATATTTGTCTATTCAATAATGGATGAAATGCAAATAGAACACAATAGGAATTTAAATATTTGTTTATTTGATACTCTTTGCATATGTGACTATGAAACATGGATTATTGATAAGGAGAATTTTCAGACAAGCATTAAATGGTTTAGAAAAAGACATGATGTAATGAGTACAACAAAAATTGCATTAATAATACTATATCAATGTCGTACTTCCAATCTATTTTGCAACATATTTTTTGTCCATTGTATCTCTTTATGGAGATTCTTTCGCAATCATATAAATTTATCTTTGGACAAGAAAAAGACCAATAAAAGGATTCATGAAGATTGTCGCTGTTCATTATCATCTATTAATACAAATTTTCTTCCTTTAATTATGGCTACAACATTACAATGGATTTTATCTTCCTACAGTTTAAATAATAAAAATATTGAAGATCTTCTACAGTTGTATCAAGAATCAACTGATATTCTTAATACTCTAGTTGAATTATCAGAATATCAATTCAGAGAGAAAATATTGGATCATTTAAATTATATCAAAGAATTGACTATTCTTGACTCTAATATGTCTTGTTTTTCAAATGAATTTGACTATAAACCAGGGGATTTTATCCTTGAATATTTTGATACATTTTCGAAGACATTAGATTCAATTATTTTAAAAAGTCCAATGCAATTGATTATTGAATCATTATTGCAAATGTACAAAATTCATAAGGATGATGATGAAATAGATAAGAAAAGAGTTTGCCTAGTTTTAATTTTTTTAATATTATTAAATCCAAGAACAGAAAATTCAGTACTATTGTGGGTATTTGAGAGGAGTATAGAAATATCCAATGGGCATTTTGAATTGGGTATATACCTTGCTTCATTACTGAAGAAAAATATATTTCCGTTAAATATTTCAAAGGCTGTACAACTAAATATATTAAATTTCAGGTCTATTCACCTGATAAATTCTCAACTTTTCCCATATCTACAACTTTTTTTGGTAATAAATAATTTGAAAGTGGAAAATATACCGAAATTTCGAGCAGTACATAAGGTTCTTGATCTTTGTGAAAAAACTCTTTACCAACACTTTGTACATTTGGCCTTTGCAAATATTAATAGTGGAAATGATATTAAAACTCCAATTAATATAACATTTACTATAATTTCTTTATATCTAAAATTATTGTTTTTTTTTAGTGAAAATATACAAATTGCATCGGTATTTTTACACTGGAGAAGTAAATTTTTTGTAAGAAAGGGAAGTTTAAAGAAAGATGTATTTGCAAATTCGATAAAGAAGCTAATTAATACGTCACTGTTAGATATTGTGGAAAAGCTAACAATAAAGAATGAAGAATATGATAAAGAGAGTGATAAGCATGATGATGACATGGAAATACTCGAATATAGGGAAAATAATAGATACATTTCTGATTCTCCAATAGTCAAATCAAGAACTTTTTCTCAAGAACTCACTTTTGAAAATAATTTAAAACTTAGTAATTTTGTTTGCAGTTGTATTCCTCACATATTAGGTGTTATATACACTCCTTTAATTCAACGTGGTCACATGTCTTTATACTCGTTTGAGTATATGATACTACCAGATTTAAGCGGATTTGATGATTCAGATGCATTTAACAATAGATACTATATATCTGCAAAATTTGGTATACACTTTTTACAAAAGATAATAGAATATTGTGGAAAGCAAAGTATCTTTGATCAGGATGAATTTACAGGACTTATCAATGTAGAATCCAATATTTCTGAGCTAGAACAGGCTAATACTCAAGTAAATTGTATATTTCCAATAAATCAAATGCATACTTGTGAAATTTTAGGAAGATGTTTTATATGTGATTTGTATTCATATATGGAGTATTTAGGAATCATGAAAACTATAGAGAAATCTAAATCATTTAACATTTCAAAACCTTGGATTATACATTTATCAATATTATCATTAATTTCCATTCTAAATGGATATTTTAATATAGAAGAGATGCAATATTCTGAGCCATCAAAAGTTCAAACTATTTTTTCACTGACATCTGTTAGACTAAGAAGTTCAATTCAAGAAATGTTACTTCATTTTTCTTTTGAAGATGTTTATATATTATTATGGAATGAGTTGTTGGATGATGAAATTATTATAAAAGAGATTTATGATATACAAAGAATTACATTTAGAAGTCTGTTAATTTATTTATTCGGCTCTTATATAAATAATCAATCGACTAATGGAAATTTAGTCAACCAAAAAGATGGAACAGGATATTACTTTGGTTCTATTCCAATCTCAAGTTACATTATAGGTTTATGTAGATTATTTTCACTACGCTTACAATGTTTAGTGACAGATACTAAAAGAAGTACTATACCAATACACACTTCCTCAATATCCCCAACTATATCACGTAATCGATCTAATACATCTGATGCTACACCTCCAAGAACAAATTCCAATAAGCGGCGTATTACTCCTATTATTGTCACTTCAAGTCAATCACCTATATCAAGTACATCTCCAACTTCAAACTCACGACACTTTTTTTTGTCTAATGGAAATGAGAGGAGTGAGGATCAATATTATGAAGTACAAAAGATAAATGACTGCAATACTATTATATTTCATGTCTCAACTTTATTATCAGTTATAGCTGATACATGTGAAATTTATTGCCAAAATGACCACAATCTTATTGCTAAAGTGAGAGATTTTATTGAGGAGGCTTTATTTCTACTTCTCCCATCTAATTCTTTGGGTAAAAATCCCATTTTTACAGTAGAGACAAATTGTACAAACAACAACTTTCAGAATAACGGATTTTATTCACTTAATAAAAATGAACTCAATACTATATCTGAACAAGATGAAAATATTAGTGAAGCAGATGAAGTAGCAATAGAAGATGATATTTCAAATACTAACTCATATCAAAATACACAATATTTATTTAATAAAACTGAGAGAAGTCTGCAGGAATCTATTAAGATACCAAATACAAAAACTTTTAATTCAAATCTAAGTTTTACTCTTCCACTAATAAATACAAGAAAGTCTCGTGAACAATGGTATGAAACTATTTTATTAATTATATTACGTTCTACTATGTATAATACACCACTTCATGATATACCATCTTTAATTACTGAAATAGCCTCAAGAACTGCATTGTGGAACAATTATGATAGTAAGAAACTATTATATAATACAAGTTTTGAATTAATTAAATATTGTACAGATATTTTGTATGATGAATTACCTGAGATAAGCTTAAGATTAATACGTCATTATGGACCATCAATTCTTCCCTCTATTCAATTCATATTTGTAGCACTATTGGATAAAAATTCACTATTTATTAATAAACAACTTAATGAAATTCCTTTAATTAATATTCATAGTGAATTTGAATGCTTTCACCACTTTATATCTGGTTTCTTGAATCTTATACATATTATAGAATCAAGTTTTGAATTAGCTACATCTAGTCCTGACAATGAAACTGTACAAAAGGATTATAAATGGATTAAATGTGTTATATGTTTACTAAATAGAAGTATTGAAGTGTTGCAGATGGAGATATTTAGGTTAGAAAGAATTCCAATTCCCATGTCTCTAGAGAATCAGGAAAATTGTGCTACCTACCAAGATGTACAAGAAGTTTCAATTAATTCTTATTGGCAGGATTTATTGTTGGAATGTAATGAGATGCTTAAATATTGTCAGACAATAGAGACTTGGATATTGAAGTATTGGGATAATTGTGAAATTAGTCAATATAAACTTAAGAGTTCTAATATACAAGATATTGGTGATCTTGATGAATTTATAACTTTTGATGAATGTGAAGAAGGAATATTACAGGAGAATTTATTTTTGGATAATGCATCATACAATGACTGTAAACTAACTCCTCACTGGACAACCTTTATTAAATCAATGTTTCTCTAGATGTTATGTGATGAAGTGATACTGCACATGTATCCTAGATGCTGCTAGATTTTGCTACATAGCGCCACAGTCCAGATATTTCATAAATAATTCAACTCGCTCTAAGTTATTTTTCTAATTTTTTACAATCACTTTTTATATGGCTTAATTAATTATTCAAGTTTAATAAATTTTTATATATCTAGAAATGTACTTTTTGGTTAAACTAATCGCTCAAATAGTGATGAAAACTTTCTTTAAGAATGTTACTGTCTTAGGAAAAGAAAGGATACCACTATATGGTCCTGTTATATTTGTTGGTAATCATATGAATCAATTTGTCGATGCTGCAATGTTGATTGCAATCTTTCCACGTCATATTAGATTCTTGATTGCTGATATTTCTACGAAGAGACCTATAATTGGAAGATTTGCTCAATCAGCAGGCTGTATAACTGTTCAGAGACCACAAGATTTACGCTATCGTGGTATTGGTGGTTTGTATTGGGATTCAATATCAGATAAAAGAATAAAAGGGGTGAATACAAGATTGAAATTAGATGTCAAAGTACATGATCTTATTTCTTTCCAAAATACAAAGATATGTAGGAAAGTTGTCGATATAATTTCTGATAATGAACTATTAATTGATACTGAGATAGGTATCGAATTTTCCAGTGATAGATCTGAGGGATACCCATTCATAGTTATACCAAAAATTGATCAAAGTTCTGTATATGAGGCAGTGTCTGATGTAATGAAGGGTGGTCATGCTATTGGGATTTTTCCAGAGGGTGGATCACATGATAGAACTACTTTATTACCACTTAAACCAGGTGTAGCAGTTATGGCATTAACATCTGTATTAGAAGGTGCAGAAGATCTCTTGATAGTACCTGTGGGATTAAATTATTATGAACCATACAAAGCACTGTCAAGTGCTGTTGTAGAGATTGGACAACCAATACCTGTAACAGTTGAGTTGGCTCAAGAATATGAAAATAATCCTAGTGATGCTGTAAAGAAACTTTTAGATACTGTTGAGAAGGGTATGAAGTCAGTATTTGTATCAGCTAGGGATTATACAACACTGACTTGCATCAGACTATGCGTTCAATTATATGCGCCTGATAGGACGACATTATCCCAAGATAATTATTATCACTTACATCAATTATTTTCACAGTTTTTTTGGGTTTTAAGCGATGACATTGAGTTAGAAGAACTACGCAAAGGATTATGTGAATATGAAGATATGATTAATCAATATGGAGTACCAGATAATGAAATTTGGCAACTAAGACAACCTGTAACAGCTGCAATGACATTAATTATTACGAAATTTTTTTTGTTGATTTTAGTTATAATAATAGGTGGCTCATTTTTCCCATTATGGGCACCAATTAGATATATTCCTGCACTTCTAGCTGAGAGGCATAGAAAGAAAGCTTTAGCAGGTTCAAATGTCAAAATCAGAGGAACAGATGTATTGGCATCTTATAGAATACTTGTAATTATAGCATTACTACCAACTATTACATTATTGTACGCCATATTGTTTTCAATATTATTTTTCTCCAAATCAAGTTTAATATGGAAAATTGTATGTACATCTTTCACATGTACATTATTGCCTCCTCTATTTTATGCTTCAAGAAGATCTTTTGAGAGAATCTTACCTCTAGCAAGAAATATAAGGACATTATTTTATGTTGTCCTTTCAAACATTAATTATTTGAGAGGAACTGAAAGAAACTTATTACATACTAGAATAAAACTTCAACAAAAGATTCGTGAAATGGTATATACTAAAGGACCTCAGGTATCTCCAACATTTGTTGATAAGTTTTCAACAGTTGTACCATATGCAGTGATACAATCAGACAATAAAAGAATAGGCTCATTACTGGGTGAATACGTACCAGTACTAATACGTGCAAAGTATGATGCAAGAGAGGAGATCTTATAATCTTTTCACATCGAAAATTTTATATATTATCTATTGGTGATAAAATATAACTTTTGAATGCTGTATTTAAAGGTTTTTATAAGGTCCAGATTAATAAAAGAATCACTAGATATTAAACTTGGTGAGTACATGTTGTCTATAAACGCTAATATTATTGGTAATATTAACTTCACAATTTCCAAATCTTCAATTTTATTCATTGAATTTGAATATTTGGAATTATTAATTTGAGAAATGTTCTTAAGATTATTGGAAAATCGATATGGTAAAAGTCTTCTCCATATCCTAATATCTTCTCTGTAGTTATTTAGGCTGCTGAAGTAGTCTTCTTTTTTGAAAAAAAGATTTATATTATAAAATATTGGAGATGGTTTGTAAATATTCCATGGAATATAACAGGTATCACCAGTAAAACTACTTTGTATAGACAAAAAGTTCGTATCAATAGAAAAGAAGTTTGCTTTTATCTCATCATAGTGATAAGATAAGAATTGTATTCCTTTATTATCAATAAATATATCATCTGGATTTTTAAAGGAAGGATGGTCCACTGAGTCCAACAAAGAAAAATTCCTTATATCATGCCACTCTGTTGATTTTATTAAATTCTTTGTTTTATTTGTAAAGTTACCTTTATCTTCTATATAAACTTCATATAAAAGATAACTGAGATCTGGTATAAACATAAATGCTAATGTATACAGTAGTAATAACATAGAAGAACAAGAATATTTCTCTATTTTAATTAAACTCGAAAGATACTTTAATATATATTCACTATTTTCACGATTACTTGTGACTAAGTCACCTTCTTTGAAAATAGTGTACTGGGAATAGCAGAATGCAGTATGTACTATATCTCTTATATGTTTAGAGTTCATTATGTCTTCAGCATATTCAATGTATAGTCTTGTTCGTAGATGTAGAAATTCTATAGGGACTCCTTCGTGTATAACAAGCCACCCTATACACAAGGGTGATAAACTCTTAATCAAATTCATAATGTTTCCCTTTATTGACTCCTTACTAGTACTAAGATCTCCATAATCAGATCTTACAAAGCTAGATAATATAGACTTTATTAGAAGAGTTGTCGAAATTGTTACAGAAAAAGGGAAATCATGTATTTTTGGCACTAGATAATACTTGAGGAGTGGAATTATTATTCTTTGAGTCTTTATACTAATACTCTGTAGTTGACTATATGAAAAGTCTGGAAATTGAGTATAGTTTCGTGTGTTATTTATATTGTCCTGATAAATGTTAAAAATTTGCTTTATGTTTACTAGTAAACAGTTTAAGAAAAGTCCAGAATTGTGATTTAAAACACTTGTTTCTTGAGGATTACTCTCAGTAAGGGCCATGAATAAAAAACTCATAAAGTCACTAAGGGTAGTGATTTCGCTCATTGTAATAAATATACATTGTACCAACCTTAAGTATGAAATAATTAGAATGTTCCAAAAAGAGTGATTAGATCGACTATATAGTCCAGTATTAAGGAGTTGATAACCAAATCTAGTCAAACTTTGATTAATAAAAGGCTCATTAACCAAGTATACAATAATAAAGTCCGTAAATACAATCCAAAACCATTCAAGTACTACTTTCATTCTATCTATCTCCAAAAGCCCCTGATTCTCCAAAAATTGACTGCTAATCAATGGCATAACACAATCAAAAAGTAAGAAGTGAATTATACCTGAAAGATTGAGATTAATGCAATTTAGTGATGAAGAGTATTTAATAGCTTTAAGAATAATCCCCAAACTTAAAATATCACGAATATTCTCATTTGATCCAAATAAAATGGAAGATACACAAAAAGGAGATAAATGAATGTTTTTTCTCCATCCTGATAATATATTATTGATTCTTTGTAAAAGATAAAACAACAAAGATGATGGAGATGTTAATGAAGAAGACGAACTTTCGGTGAAATTTAAAGAATTCATGCTATCAATAAAAACAAAAGAAGATAGAAGTATGAGATTTGTTGCTTTTGTTGGATCTGACAAAGACAAAATAAACTGCTCAAAAGAGTTTAATGAAGATAACTTTGAATTTTTTCTTTGAGATTTAGCTAGAAATTGGTTTGTATCAACAATTTGATTATACAAAAATTCAAATATTTCAAGTAATTCATTTGAATTTACTATCGAACTTGTTAGATTACTAATCATATCCAAATCTCTATTAAAAGATAATTTCCAGGGTAAAATTACAATGTCATGATAAATAAAAATTGCTGAAAAGATAAATACTAGTGAATCGTCATCCCATGAAATATTTGTAGCTGTTACCTGTTTAATTAAAGGTTTGATCCAATGCTTAGACAAGTTTTTAGAGCAGCTTTCATTTGAATGTCTTGCTATATAGTGAAGATAACAAATTGCAAACACATCTATACTAATCCATAAATCTGACTTATTAATTTCCTTTAGATCAAATAAGTTGTTAGAATAACTCTCATAATTCTTCTCCCAGTATACAGTCAGATTCCAAAGTTCTTCTATTGTCACTAAATTGTGTCTATATAGTGAAACAGTTAGTAGGCATTCTAATATGAGAGGATAAACTTCTCGATCTAGATTAAAATTTGAACTTTTTTTACCATTAAACATCCTATATATATTTAGTAAATGTTGCAGATTTTCCTTGGTAGGAAGAGTATTAGACATAGTTTCAATAATTGTAGATATACCAAATGTCCAACTGAATACTCTAGATTTTTTGAGACTTTGTGAGCCACTCATTTCAATTTTCAAGTACTGATCTAGAATGGATTTCCACTCATTAACTTGGTTATGTTCACTTTCCATATCATTTAAGATTATACCCTGATTCATAACTATTAAACTTAAGTCAATGAGATCTTCAGTAGGATAAAGTCTACTTGAATACTTAGGAATAGGTATCAAGCCCAAATAAATAATATCCTCCAATTCTGAAGTCATATTCAATCTTATAGGTCCTAAACAACAAATCTTATGAAGTATAAAAGTCCCTGAAACAATATAAGAAAATATTTTGAAAGGTAATGTCTCCAATTTCAAAAGAATAAAGAAAAAATTAGAAACTAAGTCTGAAATTTGAGGCATGGATATAGCTAAACCAACAATTGCATATACAAGAAAACACTGGCCATCAATAAAAATTTCTTCCTTTAAAAGTAAGTCATTACTCTTATCAGATACTATTTTATCAATTAAGTCTGAATCAAAAAAATTTGAGTTTTCACTATTTTCTTCAAATGGTAAATAGGATACCATTATATAAAATAGATATAAGGATTCATTTATAAAAATATCTTTTAAAGGAGTATCTGAAAGAAAAGGTGAAGTTAGAAAAGAATCAAGTGAAGAACTTCCTTTTGAATTTGAAATCTTTTTAGTTCTACGGTTTGTCGTAGAATTCTTAGTATTTTGTCGCTTGAGAATATGATTGTGAACAAATTCGATCTGCTTAAAATATTTACTAAACAAATCTGAAAAAAAATAAATGTACCTCAATCTTAAAATATTAGAAGAAATTAATTTTAGGGATTTTACTGTACGAATTATCTCCCTAATAAATATTTGTTGAAATTTCTTGAGATCATCTAAGTTATTATTTTTAAAAACTTCAATACGAACTGATTTTGGGTCGGATACAATTAAATTCAATAATTCCTGAATACTCTGATGATTATATTTTGATTTAATTGTTGTAAGAGACTTTAACCAAAAGTCATTCAAATATCTAGAATTAGAGGATTGACTTGCTGAATTTTGAGTTGTACCTACTGTTTTTGTTCCCTGTTGATTTAAAATAGATAAAATAGGATAAGTTAAAGTTGAAGTAAAGAAATTTAATGAATTTATACTGAATGGTTCTATATCAATATTATATGAAATTGAGTCAAAGATGTACTGCAAAAATTCTTCAAATAAAGTAAGGTTTCTATTAAAGCTGCTCATAACCCAATCAATGAATGAACTCAAATTGGAATTCAGATTTTGATCATTTTGAAAATATTGGAGGAATATTGGAGAAAGTGCTTCAAAACAATAACAAGATAATAGTGGGATTTTTTCATTGCAAATTTGTACCATTGCAGGAATAGTATAGTATAAAGTATTAGAAATTATGAAAGTTGAGTCCTTAGGCCACATTTTTAATATATAGAATTTTACAAATCTTGCAAAACTTGACATAGTAGGTACTACATATTGATAATGTGAAACTTTATTGTGACTTATTGGAGTCACAAAGTGTGGAAGTTCCAATTTAGTTTCAAATAGTAGTGGATGATGCTTAAGAATAATCATGAGACATTTCTCGAAATCCATAATTTCTACTTTACAAAGTTCGGTTAAACAATGAATCGAAATTGTAACTAAGCTTGGATTACAAGAAAGAAGCCCTTCTTGAATAATCGATATATGATATTCATCTATAATATCTGGTTTGTAACGAATTATATTGTATAATATCAAGTATCCAAAAGGAAAAGAAATGTTTGATTCAAAATTCCCAATAAATTGAGATGGAGCTATAATTCCTAATTTCTCTTTCTCAGTACATTTACAAAGTATAGTGTCCAACTTTGAAAAAGGTAGTTCGCCATTTATATACATTTCAAATAAAAACCTTAGACTTTGATACAAACTTTCCAATTTGATTTCTGAAGGTTGATTGAAAGTTTCTAATTCATTATCATTAAATATTCTGATGATATGTTTATAAATAATTGGAATAGTATATTTATTTGTTGCTAATGTACATAGAAGATGACACTGTTCTTTAGTAACATTAGGTTGTATATCTTGGAGTTTCATTAAAGCAGGGTAAAATGAGTCTAAAATCTGCAATGGATTATTAAGGCCTATTGTATATATGTATTTGTACATTATTTTCATGTAGATATCATTGTCAATTTTACTACTTTTTTTGTTTCTTGGGATTCCCAACAAAAAATTTGTCATTACAGCTAAATTCCTAATCAAATTAATATCTGTATAGATATAATTTATATTAAGGAGAGATATTGAGATTATCAGTAAAAAACCAGGATATAGCCCAATTAATATATGTGAAAAAGTTGACAAAATTAGGTTTTCATCATCTATTACAAGAATTAAACTTTTTATAGAAGTAATAAAGTCTGAAATGTTGAAAGAGTACCCATACACTTCATCAGGAATTTCATTATATCCAAGTTTTTTTATTGAATCTAAAGAAAAAGTAGCTAGAGATTCATTTGGTGCTAAGCCTCCTTTTGTATGATAAAGTAGAGAAGCATGTATAGAAACGTGATCTTGAGGGGCCATAACAGACTTTAGTTTAATAATTATCTTCACAAGGCAGTCCAAGTATTCTATATCACTGCAGTAATATATTAATAAACTAATTGAAGATATTATACTTGATACAATTAGGTGATTCTTACAGTCAGATAAGAGAGGTTCAATATCTTCAGCTAATTGAACTAGTAGTTGAATAAGCTGTAAGGGATCTGTCAATGTTTCATATTCTGGATCATTTTTTTCTAATTCATCTTTTTTGAAATTTGAATCTTCTAAATATAACTTATAAGATGACAATAAACTCAAAAATAATAAAAGAGTTAGATTTATTGATCCCTTTATATTAAGGACTGTTGTCATTAATAAAAGGTATAAAGAAGTACTTTTCCTGCAGTTAATAATCATTATAATAATTAGGCATGCAATTTGATTATTTTCTGCACCAATTAAAGAATAAAAGGACAAATCTTGAACCTTTTTAGGACTAAAGGATGTTTCAAATTTAACTTCTGATACAATCTTTGAGCAAATAAAATTAAATACATCAGACAAAAAGGGTAGTTTTATAAGTGGTAGTAAGTCACTCAATAATTTTATTAGAAGCTCAAATTTTTTGTTTTCAAAACAGATGTCAAGTAATGTACAAATACAATGGCTATTTTTCAAAAAAAAGCTAATTAATTCTTGGATTGATGGTATTTCTCCTATATCTCGTTTATTACACAATATATATTTTAAAAGAGGGCGGATTACTACTATAGGAAGACGTTTGGAGTTGTTAGTTGTTATGCTGGATAATCTCCTGAATAGATTCAAAGCCTTGTAACGATTAGATTTTAACAATGTTTTCACTGCCTTTAGACGTATCCTAGGTGATATATTAATTACTGGAATTTCTAAAATAAACTCCTTCAATAATGAAATATTACATTCTAAATCAGATCCCATCACAATTGAAACGAGAAGTTCAGTTAATATCACTTCTTCAGATTCATTTGGAGAATTTTCTAATTCTTCCAAGCTTTGTCCCAAAGTTATTATTGCACTGTTTTGAAGTAATTCACAATTATTCAACCTGTCTAAAACATCAGCAATGCGACGTTTAAAGGTTTTATTTAACATCTTAGTGCAATAGTACTATTATCTATACACTTCTGGTTTACTTCTGTTGACTATTTCCAAACCAATGTTGAGTTAAATTTCGGCGGTGTATGTCAAATACTAAATTTAGATTGAGCGTGGTATCATATTAGAAGAGATCAAGAGGAGTCCTAATAAATAAACGTATTAGGGATATCAAAGATCTTTAAAATAAAAGTTTTAACTTACATGGATGCTAATAATACGAGAAAGTAGGTTTGCTTGGTCTTTAATTATTTAAGATTTGACTTTATGATGAGCGTGTGTGCGATTCTATCCAATATAGAGTGAAAAAGAAGGGAAAAAGTATTAAGAAGGCCCTTTCACCACGAAAAAGACGAAGAGCAATTGAAATAGAGTCTCCATCTAATTTTAATACATGGGATAATATATGTATTAAACTTTTTCCTTCTTGGTTTAGTAACAATCATGGTGTAATCGTTGCAGAAAAGGATGAAAGTAATCATTGGCAATTAAAGACATCATTACATCCTCACGTCGATGAAATGATATTTGGAAAATTAGAAGAAATATTCAATAACTTATTTGAGATAAAATTGGACAAGGAATGTATTTTTGAAACGAGTATGATTGATTTTTGGGGTCAGAGTTTTGTTTTAAAGAATATAAAGGATCATGATATTAAAGATCATTCCAGTAAAGATGAGGATGAAAAAAGAGTACTATGGTTTTCATGCAACACTTCTAAATATGAATTAGCTGTAACTTTTTGTGATTGTTTATGTGTCTTATTTTTTAGTGATCAAACTAGTTTGAATAGATTGACAAACAAAGAAGTAACAGATTTCTCTATAGTATTGAATGCAATGGTAGGTGTTTTGCAAAGTATCGGTATTTATATAATATTATTTGATAATATTTTTTTTAATATTTCAGACTCGTCATAATTACAATAAATAATTATGTGAAGTTTATTACTTCTTAGAAACTTGAAAGATAAATCTTAAACTAAATATATTAAATTATAATTTTACAAACTAAATTTAATTACTTCTCTAGTGGCTTGATCTTTTAAGGATTTTGCGTTTGACATTTCTCCTATTTATTGGAACCTTCGAGCCTGAAACCATTCCACTAATTATATTATTTCTTGGGCACAAGTAAGGTTTATGAATATAATTTGCAGAATTCAAAGGTATCATCATTTCTGTCAATTGAACAATATTAACTTCATTTAGGATATAATCAGATATCCAATTTGGTATTTGAATTACTATATATTTGCTTGAATAATCTAGATGATGAACAATTCCCAATCCAATACATGGATACAAAACAGAAGAATGGAGTATTGTCAATTGAGAAACTTCTTTAGATATCTTTGAATTAGTCAAGAATTCTGTCTCCCTACATATACATAATGCTACAATTGCATTTGTAAGTCGATAAGGTATATGAAGGGAACTATCATTATCCATTATAGAAGTATTTGAAGCTGGAATAACAAAAGTTAAATCAAATGGTAATGAAAGAGTCTTCCCACCAAAAAGTGTCATATTATTTTCTAAAAGAGTATATCCAATATAATTAGCAAATTCATCCATTATATTTGATTTTTTATTAGATTTAATGTAAATTGATGGTTTATTAATAAAATCAGATATATCTTCTAATTTTTCTATAATTACTTTAGTTTCAACAATATTCTGTACATAAAATATCTCCGTCTTATTCTTAAATATAGATAAATTTATTGAGGGGTATGACGGAAAACTAGCTGTCACTAGATGCATATTATCACTTTGTCTTAAAGTTGAATTCTCATTATTTATAGTATCTACAAAGGATTTTGTAAAACCTACGAGGACTTTTGTTGAAATAGAAACACATAGTGCAGTAATAATTGAAGCAATTTCAAGACCTATTCCTGTAACCCATCCTGGCATATTTATAAGTAAAATAGCATTATTCTCTTGAGATAATTGCCTCATATATTCTATGCAATGTTTTATACCTTCTAAATATCTTATTGGATTAACAATAGGACTATTTCCTCCAATAAAAAACATCAATTCAGGTAGAAGAAACTGATTGCTTATATTAATAGGTGTAGTATAGTAGTTCCATTTAACTAGCTTTAGGCAAGCTATAGGTGCTATAAGTGGTTGACCTAAATCACAATCTAAGACATATATAGATGGGTTATCTTTACGATATCTTAAAATACACTGTATTATGGAAAGTAAATATGTAGTCTTTCCACTATTCTTTGGACCCAATATAAGGACAGATAGTATTCCACTAAAGTCTTCTTTACATATTCTCCGACGAAATTTAATCCAATCTGGATTATACTCTATATATTTCCAATGACCAAGTTTCCTCATATATAGACTTTTAGTAGTACCTTAGAGCATTGTTTCTTAATTGTGTAGATAATTCCAGAATTCCTAACATACTAGTGAAGTCAATGTAAGGTATCTAATTAATAGCGCCTTTGATTTTAGCGCCTAATTTGGAAGAAACTAGTCAAGCATTGTAATCTTGCATGCATACAAAATTATTACCATATTTTTATTATATTGTGAAAATGCAAACTCACTGAATCAGGGACTTGTAATAAATTTAAAATTTAAAAAATTTAATGACTCATTTACTTTTTAGCATTTTATTCTCAGTATACTTAGGTGTGGGAGGAATAAATTTAAACATACTGGATAATATACCAACAAGGTAAGCTTATTAAGATCTTACTTTCTTTAATTGTGGTATTGCAGTAATAAAACTGTTAAAAGCTCTGTAGTAATTTATATGGACCATCAGGAGAAGTATCCAATAGATACAGTGAAATGCAGTAATAGAATAAAATCCAAGCTAATTGACACAACTATCATTGGATTAAAGGGACAACTTAAATGTTTATTTCCTATATTTTTAGAAGATTCACAAGGTCTTAGAAAATATAAAGTAAATTTGGGTGACACAAACAAGTGTTTACTAGTTAAGTTTGAGAAGAGAGTACTAGAAAATTCAAATAAGAATTTATGGGAAATCCTACAATTACAATATAATACATGGGAAACCTTCAATTTTAAGATAACAAGATGTAAACCAATAATAGTAAATGATAATAAAGTAGACAAATCCTTGAATTTGGTGGATTTCAAAAATTACATTTTATTTAGCAGATATTATATCATAAATATTTTGCTTCTAGTATTATTTTATTGGAAACTTTTAAAGAAGTATAGATATAGGAAAGTATTATATTTTATATCTAGAAGTTCAATTATTGAGAAACTTGATTTAAAGATATATGATAAACATGTAACAACAAAGGTACGTGTTACCATATATGATCTATTAATTTAATTAATTGTTTTGATTATCGATAATTTGATTAGGATCTTCTTAATATATCAAATTCAAGTAAAGACTCTGAATTGCTAATTTTTATGGAATGAAAGTTTGAAATAGCGCCACAAAATGAGTCAATTTATGAACTTAGCTAATATTGGGAAGTTTTATGGAGAATAAGCAAGCTATAGATAAAAAAGATTTGGGAAATAATGTTGATAATGTCTCAAACTTATTTTGGGAAAATCAACTAGCAACAATTGCTGGAATGTTGGATAATTTTACAGAAATTCATGAAATAGATCTGAGTAATTCTCAGGACTTTTTAATTGCATTGAGACGACATCCAAAGATATGTACTGACAAATTTTTATGTGGACTGGATGCTGGTTGTGGAATTGGTCGTGTTACATCTATCCTTGCACCATTATGTAATGAAATTGATTTATTAGAATTAGTTGATAAACATTTACAGGTAGCTATGAATAATATAAAGTATACTAACTCCTACCACAGTAATCTACAGAACTTTGAACCTATTGCTAATAGATACGATATTATATGGATACAATGGGTCGTTCAATATTTATCTGATGATGAATTATTAAATTTCTTAGTCAAAATGAAGAGTGGATTAAAATATACTAGTATTGGTGATTCATCTAGTGTGATTTGTATTAAGGAAAATGTAGAATTACATGATATAGATGAATATGATGAAAGAGATGGTAGTATAATTAGATCTGTTTCTAAATATCTTAGTATATTTAAAGAAGCAAAGTATGAATGCATTTTAGAAATGGATCAAACATTTCTCCCTTCATCATTCAAACCTATTAAAACGTTTGCTATAATACCCATATTTAGTTCAGACTTATAATTAATCAAATGACCAGTTTGAAAAAATAAAATATTAACAATATCAAACAGATCTAGCTTTTAGTTGATCAATCACACGTTTGTTGGCAATTTCGAAGAATTTCTTCTCTATTAAATGAAGTTCTGGATGACATAAAACAAGTGAATGTAGTGGTTCTCCAAAGTCTACAGAGGATAACTGTTCCAATGTACCAGCTAAAATCAGTTGATTCTTTGAACCTATCCTAGCTACTCCAAATGCTAATGTACTGGGTAATGCCACTCTCTCATTTCTTTTTTTCTCAATTATATATAATTGTTTAATCGCTTGATTAATATTCATATATTTGGGAGATTCAAATATGGGTAGATTTCGCATCATATTATCTAATGATTGCTCTTTAACCTTAATATCAAGTAAACACAAAGTATGTAATCCTTGCTTCATATTAAGCTTGATTTTATCATAAAAACTTTCTGGTTGCCAATTACCATCAAAAAATGGAATTGAAACTGTTTCACCAAACTTATATACTTGTAAACCTGTAGCACCTATCGCTGATATTATACTTGCATTGTGGATGATTTCAACTTGTATATTCTTTTCATATGCTCTTAACATTAGGTCAGAGTGAGTTGTAGCACAAAGTGGATCTCCTACAACTAATAAAACTACTTGTTGATTAGTTGCTTCATCTAACATTATATCACTTCCTTCTTCTATAAATTTTCTATCAGCTTCAATAATAGTTTTCTTCCCTAAAACTTTTTCTATATTAGCATTTGGTGACAGAATAGCTGTGTATGATTCTAAATATATCTTATCAGCACTTTCTATCACTTCTAAGCCTCTTAATGTTATATCTTTCTCATCACATAGACCAATACCTATGAAATATAGCACCATATTTATATCTTCAATATTGTTAATAACACGATTTTGGTCTATTCTAGTCAAGACTGCATCTTTATCGCTTTATTTCAAATCAATTTCTTAAATGATAAATGTCACGGGAGACACGTTATAGAAGGCGGTCCATTCTTTAAATTTAAACCAATTAGATTCCTTTTGGTTTCTTTAATATATTCTTCTGAATTTCTTGGAATTTAGCCTCATCTATATTATCATCATTTAAGTTCTCTTCATATTGTGCACAAATTCCAGCAAGTCTCTTATTGCGTTTCACCATATTACCTTTTATAGCTAATACTAAATTATCCATATTACCGATATTTGCTTGTTTCTCTTCTCTAGCTCTTTGTCTCTTCCATTTCTTAGCTTTCTGGCGTAGTTTATTAATAGAGCTATCAAATTTATCTTTCTTAGGTAATGATTGGTCCTTAATTGCCTTTCTAATCATATCTATATAGTAGTCTATATCCTCAGCTTCACAAAAGGGTATATATTCTAGTAAATTAGTGCAATCACCATCAAATTTATTATATAAATAACATACATCCTCCCATTCATCATTAGATTCCCTATATATCTTTTTATACTCTAAAATATCTTGTATTGTGATTTTTTTTGTAAATTGTTTGAAAAATTTAGTTAGGTTGTTCCATTTACTAGAATTATCACTATAATCATCTTCTATATAGCCACTCTCATCATATTCAGCTCGAGACTGTTCATCTCGTAAAACTTCATAAGCTTTTTGTAGATTTTGGAAACGTTCCTTACTAGTTTCATCACACCTATTCTTATCTGGGTGTAAGGCTAGAGCACGAATTCGATATTCACGCTTGATTTCAGCTGCAGTAGCATCAGGAGATACCCCTATAATCTCATATAGGCGTGTATCTTTAACCATTATATTATAAAAACAAGCTAATTTATTTGTCTAAATTTAGTTTTAAGTACACTTAACAACCTCACATAAAGTAAATAAGCGCTGAATTTATACTGCCTACAATACTCAAATTCCTTACAATAAATTACAAGTTAATATTTATATTCTCCTTATTTCTTAAAAAAATTAAGTACTTTATACTATATAATATGCGATAAGAACATAATGAGTCTTAATAATAACTTAATATTCCATTATTTGGTTCTTTTATTAGACTTGTCACACTTTTCTATCACCTTATTGACGTAAATCTTCATTTCTTCTAAATTTGAGTATGCTGGGAGATATACTGTAAGTGTGTTTGGATCTATCTTGATCTCTTGTAGATCATCATACTCACTTTTTTGTGGAATTTCCATAATTCTGATCTTGCCTTGCAAAGCTCCAGGAATACCATATCCAGTAGTACCTGTAAAACAAGACCAGAAAATGTTCAACTGAGAACTTGAGATATGAAATTTAATTACATTGAAGAAATAATCGATAGTCAATTTTTTGTGATAAAGTTTAAATTCTTCAGATTCAGCATAAAAGTACTCCGATATTCTTTCAATTTCCTTAAAAGACTCAAATTCCGTCATTCTAAATCCTTGTATATATTCTTGTAACTCTTGTGAACTAAACATATAGAAGAATCTCTTGGGAATTATATCATAAATTCCAGTAAGGAAATTTTCTATTTCATCTTCGGCATACTCCTCCATATAATATCTTTGGAGTATGTATATATAAACTTCTAATAAGGCTGTATTATGAATTTCAAATGGTTCCACTTCAGTTTGAGAATACTTTCTATACTTTGGGATTTCAAATAAAAGAGGGGTTTTAATCTTATAATATTCTAGTGCCTTATCAACTCCATACCTGACTATTTTTTTTTCTTTCATATCTGTAATACTCATTTTTGCTTTTTTTAATACAGCAATATACTTTGCAATATCATTATTTAAAATTACAGTATCTTGTCTATTTGGGGGCTCACCAACTATTTTTTTAAAAAAAATTGTAGGTAACTTAAGATTCATAGGTGTCTCGTTGAGTATACAGAAACCATATATACGTCCTAAAACACGCATTAGAACATCTGGTATTTCTAAATTAAGTTCATTTTCTGTTGATCCATAGGATTTACCTTCATATCTAAGAAATTCGAATATTTTCTTAGTGATAGGATGAATTACTTGAATATCTATATCTCCCTCAATGTTCTCTTTTGGTTTAATATAACATAAAACATTCACTTGATTTATCCCACTAAAGTTAGGCTTAGAACTAGCAAGGGGATTTCCACTTGAATCAACATATTTACAGTCTAAAAAAGGATTTTCTTCCCAAAAATCTTCATGAGTTAATTGTCTACTTATAATCTGACAAAATTTTCTCATTCTGGACCAAGTGAGTATTTCAGGAACTGTCTGATAATGAGTAAAAATATTATTTTCTTCATCCCCTTTAAGAAAAGATTCAGACCAGTGAAAATTAAAACTTTTAGTAAGCTCCTTAGAAGATCTTTTAGAAAAGAACAATATAGCTTCAAGTAGAGTATACTTCGATTTTTGTATTTCAACAGTTTCGACACTTCTGGAGGGATAATTGGGAGAAATTTGTAATAGGTAAATTTGAAACAGCATCCTCATTAAAATTCCATTATAATGATCTTTCAAATCACTCTGGGAGATATCCTTTCTTAATAATTTACATATATGGTTAATTTGATTGTTTTCAGTATATTCTTCAGATTTCGAGTCTTTTTCCTCGTCATTTTCTAATAGAGTACAATTGTTACTCTTGCTACTTAGATGTTTTTCATCACTATCACTTTTTTTAGTATTTTCCATTTCTTCGAAATCATCTGGAATTTCCGAGAATGACGGGAAAATAAAGTTTTCATGTAGCATATTTACACACTTATCGGAATCTATAATTTGAAAAGCCAGATGTGAAGGTAAGAAGTTGTGTATATTTGGAAGGTGTTTCGGCATTAAGTTTTGAAAGGTATAGGTATTCTTTCTGGAAAATGCAGAAGATAATCTTAAATGAACCAATAAAAGAAACATTTTTAGTCCATTAGCTATATATTGTTTATTTGAATTAATATAATCTTGAGTAAAAACCTTAGATGTTGTTAATTTGATATTTTCCTTTTTAAGCAATAGTTCTTTATTATTTGATTTATTTACGGCATAATCAATGTAATTAACTAGTATATACTGATATAAAATTTGAATACGTAGTGAGGCATCACTGCGCAAGATTTTACTTCTATACTCCACCATAGTGAGTAAAGGATTTTCACTAGTAAATGAAGAAGTATAAATTTTCATAGCTTGAAGATTTGTGGCATACATAGTATATATGAAGTTTACAAGTGTATCATTATAGGCAGTTAACGAATATATTTTAAAACAAGTTTCACGTTTTTTATCATTAGAAGTTTGAAATAGATGAATTAAAACATGTTTGCAAGTACTAATAAATGACTTGAAACTTGAATTAACATTAATAATTGAAATTTTAGCTGCAAAAGGGATCAAAATATAAAGCTTCTCTTGAATATCTTTAGGATCTTGAATATTTTGGAATTCTTCAAACTCTTTCCAAAGTGAAACTAAAATCATAGTGACTTTTGGAGGTAGAATAAATAATTCAATAAGCTGATGAACAATTCCCAAAGGTTTCATATAGTATGGGAGTAGATTGTTAGTTTTATTAGTCCAATGTAATGGAATTTCATCCCTTCTTGTATATTCAATACTTAGTTTTTCCTTATTAATCTCATTTAAAATAGTATCTAAAACCTCCATACAGGCTTTAGTAATTTTGGAGGCTAAATTTTGCCTTAGGTGACTATATATATCTTTTAGACTAAGCTTTGGGTAATAAATTTCATGGCAAAAATGATGAGGATTTAATAGCGATTTAGCATCGTCTTCTTGAAATGTTTTACTTTTAGAATAGAGATTCTGATTGCAGTGTTCCCTTTCAAACATAGTGCAAAGGACTCTAAAAGCTAATGTCTGCACAGACTGCCCCATCTCTAATAAGTTACTCGGAGGCGTATTTTCATTGTTATTTAATAATTCAAGTCCAGCTTCTACAATTTTGCTTTCTTCAATCTTCATTAGATTTTGAAACCTCAAAACTATTAGTGAATGAAATGGAAATTTCTCTTGGGAGCAACGAAGAGGCCATCTTTTGAGTTTTAAACATATAGAATAGCCGATATTTTCCGGCCAATAAAATGTTTTATATTTTGAGATACTATAGGTAACATAATTAATACAGGAATTAAAAGTGGGAGCAGAAGCCAATGAACTTGCCAAGGAGCAAAATGATTCAGGTGGAAAATGAATAACATATTCACTTTGGAATTTCATGAATTCCCCTTTTATTATATCTGCGATTTCTCCATATTCTTGTTTAGAATCTGTATCTGAATATGAAGTACATTTACTTAACAGAGGTATATTTGAACAAATATGAAATGCCATATTATAATCTACAGTGGGAATCTTTAGAAATAAATTAAGGATATACTGTAAAAAGGATGTTTCATTCATCAAGGTAATCAGACAGTTGTAAATAAAATTTGGTAGCTTGTATAATATTACAAGCTTTTTAGTTATTTGGCACAAAGTATTATTATTATCTTTTATATCTTTATATAAAGACATATAAATATCACTAGAATTTATATCTCCAGATCCTAGTACTTTGTTATTACTTATTCTGGATTCAGAAACAAATGAATAAATAGCTTTTGCAAAGGCCAGTTCAATGACTCCATCGAGAAGACTATCATTACTACAATACCCTAGTAAGTCTTGCGATTTGCATCCAACAACAGCAATATTTGGTTTTGTTTGAAAATCAGACGTTAATTTTTCAAGACAATACATACTATTTTCAATTAAAGATAAATTTGTAAATGTTGAAGCTTTAATTGTTTCAACAATTTCTTTAGCCATTTTTAGTTTGATATATTTGGCTTTCCAATTATCCCAAATATCCTGTACATTATATTTATAGACTCGTTCTTTCAATACAAGTTCTAGTAAGGGTAGTATCTGTGAATTATCACTGAGTAAATTATCCCAATATTGAACATATTGTCGATAAGCACCCTGATCTAAACTATTTTTAACATGAGTCAAAGTTTTTATTTGAAGTGAATCTATATAAAATCCTGTTTTAGAATTGTCTATCTCCTCATATTGTTTTTGATAAGCACAAGCTACAATGTCACATGCAATACTTACAATTTTGTAGATCTGAAAAGTATTCAAAAAAATATTTGAAGATATCATATAGTAATAAAGAAAATTTGCATTTTTAACTATGAAATCTGGATCTAAAGCATTTAATTCAAGATTCCAGCCCATTTTCACCATAAATTGTAAATTATTATCTAGTAAGATTGCTTTTTGAAAATTAAAAGTTGCAGATTGATCACCAAGAATATATTTTAATCCATAATTAACTGCCTCATTTATAGAATTCATTTGAGACTGATTAATATCATCAACAAATAATGCCTTATGTTTCTGAGAAACTTTTTCATTGTTATAAGGAAAAATTAGAGGGGAAATCTCAAAATCAACTTTTTTTCTAGGACTCTCAACTCCTGTATATGTAAACAAATTTCCATTTATATCTCGCCTATTCATTGCCTCAAACGCTATATTACAAGAGCTGTATATATACCATTTGAACAGTCTTTGAATATTTTCTTCAAATCTAATTAATAAGTCATATTTTGAAAACTGTTGCATATATAAAGAAGCTTTTGAATGGATAGTTTCACCATTAAAAGATAATAACTCAGCCAAATTAGATTTTTTTTTATTAACTGAATATAATTTAAATAATTTTTTGATAAAAGAGCTTCTAACATTGCGAATAGTATTAAAATAGATTTGATAATAATTTCCAGATTTCATTTTTGGATAACAATTAATTTTGTTATTATTGAAAAGTATATTCATCTGTTTGACGCATATATTCATGAAGTTAACTTTGTTGTTGACAGCCCTAAGTATCATTCCACTTATTTGACATTCTGTTAGATTCCAATTTTCACTTTTATCTGAATTTTTCTTTTTTTCAGAGTTGTTAGGACATACATCTGTGTTGTATGAATCTATAGGAGGAATATAGATACTTAGTTTAGATTTCATATTTTCTTCAATTCTTTGTGGGAAAATAGGAAGTTTAGGATGACAAAAGGACCAAATTTCTCTTTCTTTATAAAAAAAATTTTCCAATTTATGTTTAATGAGATGAGTACTTCTATATTTAATCCCGATACTTAGGAAATATTCTGATATAGCACATAGTTCTTTTGGTTCAAACCACGGATTATGTAAGCGTATGAGCGTTGGTATTTGTCTTGAAGGAAATGATTCCAACATTCCATCCCAAATAGTACCTGCAACTTCTTTTAAAGAAAGTACTTCTCCATGAAATAAGGAAGCCATTGCTGATGCTAAATTTCCAGCGTAAGTATTGTAAATATCTTGAATCTCTGGTGTAACTGCAAAGGGAAAAGATACAGAACATGAAATTTGAGTTTTATATGCTTCCAAACATTTCTCTTCAAAATAGTCTCTTTTTGAAAAGTCTTGAGTTAAATTTAAGTTGACACTTTTCAAGCTCTGCCTAATTAACTGTTCTAGTGAGTAAACACAATACTGAATATAGTAGGGTTTTTCAGAAGGCTTAAGTTTTGGTGTATTCCACAATTTAGCTTTACTCCTAACTATAAAATCAGAATTTAGTGTACCCAAAGGGGGGAGTCTAACTGCAAGTGTTTTAGCTATATTGCAAATGTCATTAAAACTTATAGAAGGAATCCACTCATGCAGAACCTTTGCTAAACTTAAAGCAAGTCTATCACTTTTACGATTATAGAAAGATGTCAGAGGCATCTCTATAGATTTTACAGATTTGTATTCTTGCCGTTGAATTAGTATACCATTTGGGCATGTTATATAATAGGGGAATTTTTTTTCTAGATCATCAAGAAGTTTCTTAACTTTTTGGCTATTGATATCGATATAAGTAACTTCATTTATCCATTTTGGAAATTGTATAAAATCCCTACTTTCCACATTAGAATTATCAATATCATATTGATATTTATATTCATAGTTAAATATACTATTACTATCTATATTGTTTTCATTGATGTTGCCAAAATTATGTAGATCTAGGGTTTCAGTCATACCGACCCATCTTTTAACTACAAACCAGATATTACAAGCCATATTAATACTTATGAATCGATTCAAAAATAAATGAAAAATCTGGTAAATACCTATAATAGCTGATAGATCTTTTGATGATTTAGAGGGAATTGGAAATCCTTGCAAATTCAAAAATTTAGATACTAGATGTAACTCACTTGAATTAAAAGGAGGAAATCTAATATTCCATTGGGGCTTTTGAATTGCTCCAAATCTTTCTAATACTATAAGGATATTTCTATCTAAAGGAAATGGATCTTTCTCATGCTGAAAAAGAATTTGATTATCATAACTTCTTAAGTATCTTGGTAAATAACCTCCTCCTCCCCAAAGTAAAACATTGGCCCATATGTACCAGGCATCCTCCACAGTCAAGATAGCTCCTATACAATAATATATTATCCTGTAAACAAATCCAACCGATGTAAAAGTTTGGCTATATAATATACTTGGGGGATATAATTCAAGAAGAATTGGAATATAAAATTTAACATTTGAATATGCAAGAGGAGTCATATTTTCTCTTAATAAAGTTTTTTCAGAGTTAAGAACAAAATTCTCACCAGTTAAATCAATTGCAAATATCCCATTCCTATATATTAATGAACTCAAGCTGATTAGTAATAAAAAATCATCATTAGTAGGAAAATTAGGTAACTTATTTGCAACATATGATCCAATTGGACGAGATCGAATCATAATAGCATATTCTGGAGAATAACTAAGTTCATTTGAATTAATATAATCTAACATTATAAGGGTTTCCTTCCAAAGATCAAATATATTTTTCTCTGTTAAAAATAGTTTATATTTTATTCTAACGTAATTCCACAAAAATTGACAGCTCATTAAGGGATCTTTCAATTTTATCATCATATTAGCACTTATCATTGATCTAAAAACAGTATCATCTTGATTTAATTTAATTGCAAAAGATTTTGCTTGTACATAGTTGATGTCAAATCTATACCCTGCATAGTGGCCATTATTTTGAAACTCCTGAATAGCAAGGTCACTGCTTTTTTTGTAGAGAGCATGACTAATATATTCAAAAGATATACTGTGAATTACTCCAGGTAGAAATGGTCTTCCAGAACTTTGTTCAGGTAATGATAGTACCATTAGTAATATACTCAATAAAAATGAAAATATTCCTTTATATACCATCATAGTTTCATATTGATTAAAGTTATGATTAAAACATCAATTGAATCTAAGATTTTTAGACGAGGATATATCCCAAGTAAATATATTTTCTTTTTAATATTGTTCTCTAAACATATAGTAAAAAATCTTAAGTTATAGCTTATATTATCTCCTATATATTGAAAAAGCCAATATCTTTCTTAAAGAAAATCTCCGCTCAGAAATAAATTTTTATAATAGTCAAAATATCTTTAAAAAACCTTTATAAAACTTAATAATTGAGATAGCCTGTAAACAGCTTTAAAGACTTCTTCAGGTAGTTTATTAGTAGAATAAGTGAAAGAATCTGACTTTTTTTTTAAATATTACGAAAATTTAAGTTATAGTTAAACTTCACCTAATCATATATCTTATTTTAGGGTTTTAATATTTCGTTTTTCTAGTATTTTAATAAGAAGCACCTAGATAACTCATATTAGATCTATATAGCGCCATATTACATGAACTAATGTAGGGTAAGTTTTGGGTAATTGAATAGCTATCTGATAATATAATAGCTGAGAACTTTATATTAATGATTATTTAATTGGAATAAGTAGAGCATATATCTAAATATAATCATTTTTTAAATAAAATATAGTCTGGTAAGTTTTAAATATTGTTTGTATTGTTGAAAGTTAAATTATAAGGCATCAGATCTAAAAATTAAGTTTTTCATTTATTTCTTTTGAAGTTAGAAATTTTAATATAAAAATGCAAAATAGATATAATGGTGATTAATCTGAGCTTTAAGTATTTGACTTTGGGTTTTATTCTATGGAATATTACTTACAGGAGTACCTTAGCAACAAATATAGGTGTAAGTGAAGAAATTATAAGCCTAAGTATTAAATGAATGTTAATTTTTTCTTAAATAAATATCTAGGAAAAAGCTATAAAAAATAAAGGGGCAGTTCTACTTTCATCTGAAGATAGTTACAAGAGAATTGTTGATATAGCAAGAGGTTTACAACACACATCTTATGTTGGTATGACTGAAGTATTGGATTCTAAAACAAGTTCCACAATGAATAAGACTGATAACAGAGAGAAAATAACTCAAATTAATCGTGGAAATATAAAGGATGGTCTTGATAAAGTAGTAATTACAGAGGAAAAGTTAGTAATGAAAGAAGGTTTAGTTCAAGATTCATTTAAGGTTTTTGCAGATACAGCTAGAGCTGTTGGAATTCCTGTAAACTCTTATATTGCAAATAGTGAAGTTTACCCAACAATTTATTATGGAGTTTTAGATGCAAAAACACTTTTAGATCTTTATTACTTTGATTTCGATATTCAAGAAGATATAGAAAGCATACATGGAATATCTACAAATAACTGGGTCTCTGGATCTTTGAGGAATTTAATAATTAAGTCATCATCCATAAGCTCTTTAGGTGTTCTATTGATGAGTTATGCTGAGCAAGGAGTTCATTGGATATCTCCTATCCAGGGGCAAATTATAGAGCAAAGATTTAATGTTTCAGATGATGACCATATTATAAGTTCTAAATCACCAGAATATATATATAATCCAGTAGATAAAGATCTGAAGGGAAAAGAGTCGGAAAATAATAGTTCGGAATTAGGGAAAGTACAAATAGAGAAGGCTGAAGTAGAACTCATTAAGGAGCAACTTTTAGGTAAAGATGTGCCCTTAGGTAATAAGGTAGAAATACAAGGAATAAGGAATACAATTACCTCGAGTCCTTCATATACAAAGCCAGTCCAAACTAAAGTGCAAAAAGAAAACTTGGATTTATTGACTATACTAAGTGAACTTAGTGTTAACAATGATGCTCTTTCAAAATATATAGACCCAAAGTCTTAATACATATAGACTCATCTTAGAGAGTGCTTAATAGTTCAGTTACATCTGAAATATTTTCTAATTTGTTCCAAAATCCGTGGTTTTTAGCCTTTTTAATAGTAATAGATTAGTAATACTTCTCAAGTTGTTTGGGTACGTTTTGCACCTCTTAGCGGGTATATGAGACGAGACGGCGCCTAAGTTCTCAAGCTTAGATAGTTTTATATACTCAAAATTTACTTCAGACAGATATATAGTCATAATGACATTGTCGTGACAGCCTAGTTACCACCCATTATATATTTGATGTGGAGGTATTAATGGGTGGGTGGATTTTCATTTTGAACAGTGAGCCTATATACCTTTGATATAGAACATAGTTAATATATTTAGAGCAATATTTATGATTTCTTTTAGACAGAACTAATAAAACTCAAGAAAGTTTTATAGGTTTTAGTATTTAGTGTGGTGTGCTTTGGAAATTTATATATTTTGACCAATGTCACTATTATGGATGTATTGATTAAGATGAATTCTGGGGATGTATTAGGAGATTCTAATAAGATGAATATATATGAAAAGAATACAGAGACTTTGTTAGATTGCTCTGAGAATAGGGTGGAATCTTTAGGTCTTGATGATAAGATGAATAATACTGTTAAGGAGAGTTTAGTGGGAGAAGCAGATACCGGAATAAATGGTGATCTTCTATATAATGATTTACAAAGGAAAGATAGTGAATTAATTAGTAGTTTGGATGAGAATAATTTGAACGTTATTAAGAGCACTAAGGAGAGTAATAATATAGACATATCTGGAGATATAGAGGCTGATGAGATTATAGCTAAAGCTATGTCTCTAAGGAGAAAGTCTAATGGTGAAAGGATGGCAAAAAACTTAAGGAAGAGCAATAAGGAAGTTCAAGATACAGCTAAGTCTAGCTCTAATTCTATCTTTATTCCTAGACCCTTTTTTCAGCGTCTTACTGATTCAATATATCGCAGATTAATAATTGGGTCCTCTAACCAAATTAAGCTGGTAGGCTTAATATCTGCAGCTAGATTATTGGTAAGATTGTATGAAGAAAATACAACTGAGTTACCGAAAGATGAAAGTATTCAACATAATATTCCATTATTATCATGTCATGTAGGGGACTGGCAGCCTTTAGATTCTGATAGAGTTGTAGTTTCAACTTCTTCACTTTCTAAGGAGATATTTGGATGCCAGAAGACGTCTCACACTCCTCCACTCATTAACAGGATGAGAACTATATACATTGTAACTCCTTTAAATTATGATGGAAATAAAGTAGGTGGTGGTTATAGAGGAGGAGGAAGTGATCCACTATCTAGGCTAGTTACCAAGTGGAGAAATCTGAGTACTGCAGATATTCAGGACTTTGCTTATATAACAGACAATGGCTTTGATCTGAAATATAATGGATTTTATATTTTGTATGCTAAATCTAGTCACCCAGGAGCAGTATGGAGGCAATTTTATTCTGCTAGGATGAGAACAAATGCTTTTAATAGTAGGCATCAAGTTTTAATAAATTCTACTCATTCATCAAGACTGATAAAATTACATACTATCCACTTGCAAAAAGATGGGTTAGACTTACCTATTGGTATGGCATTGTTTGAAGATCATACTGAGGCTTTGGCTATGACAGAAGCATGCTCAACAACTGAAATAAAGAAATCTGCTGATTCCTGTTCAAAAAATGGGTTGAATTCTGTTGTATCTACAACTACTGATACTATTACAGATGAAAGTACAATACTTGGAGGTTTAAAAAGTCCTGAGGTACTTTCAATTAATGATGAAACATCTCAAAATAATAACACTTCTGAAAGATTAAATACTCTTAATTTTACAATAGGGGCATCAAGTAACAATAGTCAGAACATTTTACCTAATTGTGCAAATATAATAAATTCTTCATTGGGAAGAGATGGACAGTCTTACCCAAATTTACTAGAAGGGACGATAAATGGAATGAATAATCAATTGAATATGAAGTTATGCATGGATGGGAGTATACTTCAGTCTCATGCGAATATGATAAGCAACAACATAGCAGCCTCCTTTGCAAAGGATTCAGTTGAGCTCTTGCTACTATATAGCTTCCGATCCCTACCCCAAAAATTACAAAGTGAACTAATACATACTATATCATGTTTGAAATTTGTACATCCTGATACATTCTCCGCTATTTTGAGGTCATCCTTAGATGCTGCTTGTCTTCCAAATACTATGAACAGTCATATACAAGGAGTTGGATGCTCAAATTTGCAATCTGACAGAATTTCTATTGAACAATTATCCCTACAGCTCCGGAATATACAAGGAAACTTGGATTTGTCTTCTACATCTCCTTCACTATTAAATTCACTTGTATCATATATACCTTCAATACCTGGGAATTCAAATATTGACAACAGTTCAGCAGGAACCTTTATGTCTAATGGAAACTCACCTAATCAGGGGCTTTGGGCATTACTTTCAACCCATACCCCAAATAACCAAGGAAACTCTGTATTTACTGGTGGGAATTCCACCATATCTCAAAATTCTAATGCTACCATGCTAAATGGACTTACAAATTCTCAAATCATTGTATAGAATTGGTTTTTAACTGGAATTTCTACTACTGGACATTTAGATTCACATCGATGAATCTATAAATTATAATACTTTGCACTCTGAGTATTTAATTCACTTCGTCGAATATACAAGATGTATACAAGCCTTGTCTTTACTAGCGGATAAATTCAAAGCTTTTAATTTAACTTAAATCTGCAACTTTGTTGTGAGAAATAATGATAAGTCTATTATGAGAGATTTCTTAAATGATTAATAACATTTTTTATTTGATAATATAAAGACCTGAAGTTTAGTGAATACTCTAATTTCTACACATTTCATCCAACTTCACTAAATCATATCTGAATAGAAGTTGGAGTTACTAGTATGCTGTACAAGGAAAGGGTCCCCAGCTATATTTAATTCATCTTTATCTATGGAGTCTTGATTATTTTCTGAATTTTGAGGGTATTTGATTTCATTGGAATTGGCTAATAGACCCGTATTGGTTTGATTTTCTACATACATTAAATGTGAATATTCACTGCATGTTTTTAAAGTACTTAACTGTTCGTGTTTACTTTGCATAGAACTTTTTTCTATAGAAGCATTCTGTAAAGGTTGTATAAATGGATTTCGATTGTCTTCTATTTGGTAATAGCTTTGTTTATCTTGTATAATTTCATCTTGATTAACCCAAAAAGGTTGGTTATCAACACCTTTTAGTAGCTTAGATGAGTGTTCGATGAATTCGGCATTATCTTCTCTTGTGTTACCTTCATGATATATTAAATCAGAATTCCTATATTGCATCTCTTCTACATCTTTATTTTCTTGTGTATATAGCTTCTGTGCAATATTTTCTGTAGAACTGTTAAGGTCACCATCTTCCATGTACATTGTAGAAAAGAAGTTATACATAGCTTCTGTAACTTGATTAGAAGCAATAGTTATATTATCAACAGCATCCAATAAGACTTTATCTATAAAGTTGTTATTTTCACCAATATCATCTCTGTTGTGTTTCTTATTTCTCTTATATCTTGATGTTACTTGTTTAGTTAGTGTTTCTATATCTTGTTCTATAATACTGAAAGCATGAATATGTTCATCATTGGTTGAAGTTGGTGATACAACCTTATATATAAACATTAAAAGTAGACAAAATATTACAGCAGTAATTATTAGACTATTTGCAAAGTCATTATATATGAAGATATCCAAATAAATATAGTATAACTTTTCTATAACTTTATTTATAATATCATCTGCCCCCATTATACCTCTATTCAAAACTATACTAAATCCAATAAGGAAATATTTTGACAAAGAGGGTTCATATCCAATGACTAATCTATAGATAATTTAAGTGGTTAAATATTATATATTAAAAACTTGATTAAATTAAAGAGAAGCACTAGACCAAAATCACTCACCTGCTAAGGTCCCAAAATCTATGATTATATATATATTCATCATCAACATATCTAAAATGCCACAATCCCAAAAAATAAAAGCTAGTAAAAATTATACACGGAATCTTGATAAAGTAATTAATTCCCATTTGTCTTATTATCTATTGGTACAATTTCGTAAGAAAATTGAACCGATAAATACAAACTTGCACTTTCTTTTATTTCTTGAAATTTTCAGAACTCACTATTTGTTGTTATTTTTACAACTTTCATCTTTTATTTGGGTTATTTAATAATACCCCCTTTTTTTACCGCCTACATATACTATAAGCTACAAGCACAACATATATACCGCTCAATATCAAATTACTTTATAGGTCCCCAAAGCAGTGTAAATATTTTCTCCTAAGTATCCATTAATATTAAATATAGAAAAAAATCAATAAGATAAAATTTCGTCATAATTTAGCTAGATAGTAGTCCTCAAGAAATTGTATTTATATTCAGGAATAATTATGTTTAATTTAAGACTCACATTAGTATACTTTTCTAAGAATTCAGATTTTAGAGCTCTTACTTTTAAATTTAATAATAAAAAAAATATTAGAAGTGATAAATAATACTAAGTTAATAGTTCAATATTATTTCAGCTTTAATATTGTCATCGTCACTGTTATTATAGTAACAATATTATTTCTAACCAGCTAATTAAGTTACAATAGAATTAATTAATTTTAAATAATAATTCACTATATCCTAATATTTTAGGTAATGTATAATGTAGACACCATATTGTACATGTCTTATTGAAAGATGTGATCTACTGAAGTGCACACAGTTCAATAGATTATTGTAAAGCCTAGTCCCCACTTAAGACCGCATAAAATATCGTACTGTGCAATATAATATGTAGACCCAGACATGGCGGGTATTTTTCGTATACCTCAAGTGCAAGATTTTCCATATTGATGGTGAGTGTAAGCAGATTCATAGGACTAAGACGATCGAAGAAAAGCAGTAATTCAACATACTTCTAGCTATCTAATGAAGTAACTGGTATCTATTGGATGTTTGGAATTGGTGATATTCCTAGGTTTTCTCTATGAATAAAAAGTTTTAATGTACCAATTTAAATGTAATCGCCTTGATTTTACAGCTTTAAGATTTCCGTTAAAAATTATTCCGAATTAGAGAAAAGAACGAAAGTATAGGATTTCCGTAATTTATACCGTATAGAGAAATATGTATCACTTGCAAAATGGATGTTTTTTAGACCTACGCAATTATCCAGAAAAACATCTTCAGCAATCCGCAATAAATTTTCCGTATTTTAATAATTCTTTATTATTTCCGATCATTAATATTGCTGATAATATTAATTTTGTTCAATTAACTGCTGGTGCAGTCGCAAAATCTACTGATTTGGATTCACCACATTCTTCAGATTATGTACCAGATAATAATAAAGTGGTAGGAACACTTAAATCAAATACAGAGTGCCAACCCGATATGATTGGAGATGGTTTGGTAGATTCCATTCAAACTATTAGGGAGAAAGCTTTGCCTTTTCTAAGTGTTGATATGACCTCAAAAATAGGTAGAGCTAAGGAATTTAGATCTCTATCTACTCTTGAATCTTCATCTTGTGAGTCTTTGTTCCAAACATCTAGAAATAAGAAAATAAGAAAGTCGAAGCAATTGAAAGTAAACAAAATATCTGTGAATAATACTTTGGACTCCTGTGAGGTGTCTAAGAATGGTCCTTTTCAAATGTGTAGATTATCACTTAAAGGTATTTACTATGATAGACGTAATCATGGCTGGCAGGTAAGGATTAGAAAACGTCAAACTGAGATATCACGTTATTTTTCTGCAAAACGTTATGGTGTTGAGCAATCATATGAGATGGCTCTAAAGTTTTATCATATGCATATTATTGGAAATAATCTGGGGACTTTAGAAACAAATAGTAAGAAGAAATATAATTATGATGCCCTTAAGTCCCAAACTTCTGGATTAGGTCCAACAAGTACATCAATTAATAATATATCCAGTAGTTTTTATACCAAAGATAAATCTTCAGAAATAGTTAATCCTGATTTATGGAAAAATATTACAGTTAATACTGTTTTAAATGAAGCAGACAATCTTTGGCGTGGACTTTATTATGATAATAGAAGCCATGGGTGGCAAGTACGACATAGAATTGAAGGGACTGATTCTAGTAAATTTTTCAGTTCTTCAAAATATGGGGAAATAGATGCTCTTGCAATGGCTTTACAACATAAATTATCATTTTCTAATTTATTTTGCAGCATAGAACTAATTAAAAATCTTATTGTTAAACATATATATAAAATGGAGAATTTAGTTTATTCTTCGAAATATGCTACAAATAAGATAATTATTAATGGCAATGAAGGTTTTGTTTCTTCAAATGATAAAAATGAAATTGACTTTAGTGTCTTCAGTACTAAATCTCATGATACTCTTAATGTATGTTGTCAAAAGCTCAGAAATCCAGAATACTCTTGTTTTTCACATGAATTAATGGAATTGGCCGTTACACAGGTACGAAGTAAATATCCTGAAAAGGTATCTGTGAATACTTCCTTTATGAAGTATCCTTGTATTGTACAGTTCTTTCCAACTTCTGTTCACTATCAGAGCTTGGTTAATCAATACTTCATTTGCGGCATGTAGTAATTTTCATAATCAGTAATAGTTTTTGGGACTAGAGTATGCATGAATTAATAAACCAATATCAATATTCAAATTTATTTATATCTAAATCTGTACAATATAAGTTCAGACTTTATTTTTCGGACTAGATTATTATATTGTGGGTTATGTCTATCTTTATGTATTCACATTCTTTGTCAATTGGTTTATTATTTTTTATTTTTTTAACTTAAATTTCTTAAGTTATAAGATATACAGTTTCAGTCAGAATTATACGATCTTCCCCTCAAATTTATAAAGGATTATCTTTTTTCAAGAGTATAAATATTGGTAATTTCGTTTTTATGGTATATATTAGTAAGTGATTTATTAATACCTATTCGGATATACTTAGCTTTTATTTACTGTATTAACCATTAATATGATTAATATTAGTAACAATTAGAGATTTAGTTATATTCCAAAGTCTATTTGCTTAATTCTGAAGCTATTACCTTACAGCAATAGGATAATCGAGTGGAAGGTATTGTGTATGATAACAAGATCAATTTATCAAATATAGATATGGATGTAGGTATAAATTTTTTTAATACTTTAATCAGATAAATATATGGAGGCTTAGATGTAATAACTGATTAAAATAAACATTTCGAATTTACTGAGACTATTCTCAATAATAGAGTCAGTAATCAGTTTAAAGATGGAAGCTCTTTATATAATACTAGAGATGAATTAGAAATGGTTAAATAGTGACGAGTAAATGATAAAGATAATTATTCTATGGATAATAATAGTGACAAATTATGTCAACTAAATACTATTTCTAATAATCCTGAAATTTTGTAATTAATATTGCATTTCCGAATTATTGGGACAAAAAAAAATAGGGATATAAGGTGAGTATTGATGATAGTGTTAAAGTCTAATAATAGACAACTCACAGTTTATATTAAAGAATATACATTAGTTAATCTTAATGATAATTCAACTAAAGATATTCTTGCTGGTAATAATGAAGAGGTAAATCATGGGAAATTTTCCGATTAAATTGTAAAATTTAACAATTATGTTGAATAGCGTAGAATTAGATAATATCTATGGATAATAACAGATTAAGAACTATTATATTGATTGATAAAATGGAGTGTAATCCCCAAAATATATTAATAAAGGAGCCTAGTGGACTAATGTTATAAATAAAAAAATAAAAAAAAAAGTAAATCTAAAGATTGTGTATCAAGTGAATTTGAGAATGTGATAGATCTTACCAATGAAACTCTTCAATTTATCTTAATATTAGAGAAGTCATTCATTTCAACTTGTCAATAATAGGATTATTTTATACATAATAAAAACTTTAAAAACAAATAAAAAATTGAGATAATCATAAAAGTGAATAAAATAATCATTTCAGGTTTTTGTGGAGATCTCTGGTCTTTCAACCCAAGTTCATGGAATCAATATTTCTATTTTAAGTAAGAAATTAAGATTAATATTTTTAAATGTAACACAGAACTTAATGGATCAAGCTAGAATAATTTCTTATCTATATTTAGCTATTTATATATATTAAGAATAATGAAGCTAAAATACAACTGATGTAAATTCTGAAGGTAGTTTAATGAATAGTATATAAGACAGAGTATGTATCTTGATATAATATCTGATGGACTAAGAAGTTATATTGTCTTAAGTAAAAGTAATAATCTAATTAGTCTAGAAAAGTAGCTTCGAGATGCATGTGCCTTCTATATATAAGGATCATCCCAATATTTCCTAGACTCAATAGTATTAGCTTTTCAGCTAGGATTAAGATAGCATGTATGACGATATTTCACCACTTGGATATTTAGATATATATAAAAGTGGATATCTTACTTTAGGAAAGTTGGTGTTGATATCAATGGATTTAAAAGTAATAGGTTTCCAATACCTAATTTATTCATTAAATGGGGACTTACCAGAGCTGTATCTCTTTAAAATTAATCCTTATTATTGGTGTATTATTTGAGGAGTTACTTAAAAAGCAGCAGGTTAATGTACTGGAAGAATATCTAAAGTGAATAGGAATAGTCAGCAATCTATATAAAAGTGGTTTGCAAATAGAAATAGCTGAGAAGCTACTTAGGGGACGTGTGTGAGAATAGATTTGGCATCGTAGATTGCAGTATTAGTTGTAGTTATCTCTACTTTTAGTAGTTAAGTGATTCTTTAATCTTTTTCTTTTTGTTCCTTGCTATCCTGATATAAAACTCCAGGTTCTATTTTACCTGCAAAAGATGACTGGAAGGGGATTCGAACCCCTGAAAACGACAACCTGAATGTCGCGCCTTGGTCCACTCGGCCATCCAGCCCTAGTATGTTATCTCTAATTTATATTGTAATTATATTTAGTATACCAAACTTCAAAATAAAAATTACAGGTTCAATTTCTTATAATAATAAGCTAGCAATAAAACTTCTTAAAATAGTTAAATATTAGGATGATAGATATAAATTATAGTTTTGACTTTTGGTGAGCTTATATAACTACATTGCAAATGTCGTAATTCCTAAATATTCAGCACATGCCACCCTATAAATTGGTTTAATCTTATCAGATGAAATACTGTATTGATATATATAAGAGCCTTTCTGAGACATTAAAGATTGTGTACAAGCCTGATGTATATTATATAAGGGTTGAGATAAGGCATAATTAACTGCTCTTAATGAAATTGTATGATCTACTTTTAATATTTCTGGGAGATTACTTCGATCAATTATTGAGTTTACATAATACATAATTAGCTCACCTGTTAACCACTTTACATCAATAGTGTTAGTTAAATTATGTATCTCTTTTTCCAATAGTTTAGCACATATAAGATTGGCAAATATATATGAATTATCACAAAAACTTTCAACTTGATTAGTGATTGATAAGATCATCAAACATCTAGTACAGGATTCAAGAAGATTTGGAGGTGTAGATATTTCCCTATTTGTATGACCTCTACCATATGTTATTTGTTTATTGTACAATTTGGGATTTCTCTCTACAACCTCTCGTAAGGTCCAGGTACTTATTTCAGGTGTTTCTACTTGATCATAATCTTTTGATGGATCAAATATTTTCTTTTTTATGAGAGGATCTCTTATATTTAAAGGAGATATTAATTTCAAATATTTAACTGTCAATTTGCGTCTATCTACGATCTCTTGAGAATCATGGGCTCTCAAAAATTTATGAAGAGCCTTTAAAAATAGTAAAATATACTTCAACTTTCCGCGATAATAATTATTTGTTTCATTGATAGTATTTCCAATAGATAATACGGGTTTGGAACTTGTACGGTTAATAGCACTAGAGACTTCGACAATTCTAGTCTCTATTTGCCTTAAAAGGCGTGGTGTCCCTCCTGGATTATCAGATAAATTTTCTACAATCTTCCATATTTCAGTTGTAACATAATTATTTTTGTATTTAACATAAGAGGGTGCTGAAAAAATTGTTTCATCTAGTATCTTTAGTTCTTCTATATTTAAATGTCGTATAGTCTTACAAACTAATTGGGAACATTTTGAAGAGTTGTATTCATATTTCGAATTTATATGAGAGTTTACATGCATAAATGCTTTCTTAGGTTGTACTTTTGTATTGTTAGAACTTCGGGTAGTAAAGGTCTTCTTTTTCCTTGATTTATAATCATGCTCTTTTATAATTTCGGAGTTAGGCTTAATATTTAAATTAGTAGTCTTGTTAGGTATGGCTAACATTTGGGCATCTGTGAAATTTATTGTTTGGGGAATATTAGATTCAGTAAAACTCTTATTATCTTTATTGGTTAAAGTTGGGAGTACAGCAGGTTTGTTCATATCACCACTAATTTCAAAATCATTCAAATTTGTCAAATTAAGGTCAGTATTTTGAGTAATATTAATACTTTCAATATATTCCTTGTCTAAAGTTTCATTAAGATTAATAAGAGGGTCCACAAATCTCTGAAATTCCTCTAAACTATCTGATTTATGTTTATATATATCTTCAGTCGAGTTTGAATATATATGATCAGATTTGTTTAATATATTTTGCTCAAAAATAAACTTGTTAAGTATGGGATCTGTTAATAGTATACTATCAGCAATCCCCTCTTCACAAGTATTATTATTTATATAGTCTACTTTAGTATCACTTAGTATATTGGATGTTGCATTATCTTCTATCGTAATTTGAGTTTGAATATCTTCTAATGGATGAGAGTTGGTAAATGTATCATTCAAATTCATACCAAAATGAGTTAAAAATTTGCTCTCTTCAAAAGGAATTATGCTAATGATTGTACCATTAACAAATTCCTGTAATGAAGAATTCATAAATTTTGCAATGGACAAGTCTACAGGTTCTTTGAATTTACCCTTTAACATATTCATCAATTTTAGTGCTACATTTAAAGTATCAAATAACTCCATTTTATTCTTTAATAAGTAATTTTCAACATATTTATTAGGGTTTAATGTTTTAATCACTATATTAACAAGTTTTATCTCTGATACTAGTTTCTGAAATTCCAGCATATTAAGTAAAATAAAATTTTGTTTTTCGTATATCCTTTTTAAAATAATAACAGCTTTAAGAACACATTCTGAAGGTTCTCTATGTTGTGACTGTTCTAAAAATAGTAAAGAGTATCTTATTATCTGGCTATTTGAAGTTCCAGTTATAGATTTTGTTCTAATTTCTTCTATATTTATATAATCCTTTAAGATATCTTTCAGTTGATTAATTTCTTTTATTAATTCATATTTTGCAATTTCATGCCCAATAATATTCAACTGATCTCTAATCAGGTTTTTTAATAAATTACGATATTTATATAGAGATTTAATATCATCTACTTCGTAGTAACGACTTCTAGCTACATACAGTACATTGTCTTGTAATTTCTCTATAAAAGACTCTGATATCTCATCATACTTTGTCAAATATAAAGTCCTAGGAGAATTCAAATACTCTGATACTACAAGTTCATTAATAATACTATTGCATGAATAGTAGTACATGGTAAACAAAAAACTGAAGAAAAGCTTTACAGTAATAGTCAAATATCTCATCTCTAATGTAAATGCAAATAATACTCCCTCCAGTTAATTAGAACTATAGATTGTATTATCCAAAACTTTATTCAGATATATACATTAGCTAATTTCAGTTGATCAGACTTTTCTTTAAAGTAAAGTTATAGTTCAGTTTGAGTTTCGATACCTCCTTTCTATCCGCGATATTGTAGCGCCAATTAATAGGCGGTTAAACCTATTTTTTTTTTTTTTTTTATTGCTATTTATAGGAGCTATTATATTTCAGTAAGGAATAAATCTAAACTATCAAAATAAACAAACAGAATAGTAGTTACCTCTATGATATATAGACTTTAAATATACAGTATTCATGTAGTTTACAACTTGAAATAATATGAAGTTTAGATATACTTTGTAATAAAAAAGTACCTCAAAACTCGAAAAATACTCGAAACTAAAATAAAGAATTATCTATAATTCGTAAAAAAAAGCTTATAGCTAATGATGAATCACAAAATAATTTTTATTTTTTCATTTCTCTTTTTAAGTTTACATGTCCTATCCAGGTGTATGATAAATGAAGGGGATTGTGATAGAAATATCCAAGTAATTGTTGCCAATCCAAATTATTTATTATATAACAATAGAGCAGTAAATTTTATTGTCAAATTTATTCAGGAACGCCCAAAATATGTAGTTAGGAACCTTAATGAAGAGTATAGAGATTTTACAATTGACATTGAAAAGGAAATCCTCTTGTTAAGTAAAGCCAAAGCTGTGGTATTTCTATTTCCACTAACTACATATTATATGCCAACATTACTAACTCAATATGTACAAAGTGTATTTACTTCAAAAGGCTTTATGGAGGCAGTTTTCAATAAAGAATTTTTAATCGCAGTCACTACATCACAGAATGAAAGTGTATTTACAGGTGTAAAATCGATGGAGATACTTTTAAGCTCTGTTATTCAAATTGCAAAAGATTCAGGGCTTCATTATATTGGAATTGTGAGAGTTTTTGATCCAAGTGATGATTCCAATGATCAAAACGAAGTTCTTTTAGAGGAAGCTTGTGCAAAGATGGTAACGCTTATAGATACAAATGTGAATTTGTAGTTATCATTATCATTTAAATTGGTTAGCTTCTACAATATATTATATGTAGACTAGAAGTTTGTTAATATAACTTCTTATTCTTTAGGATTTACTGCATCTCTATTTTAAGATCTTTGTAGCAGTGTTAGGCGCTATAAAGAAATATATAGCTTTAGCAATTTGATTGGCTAGAGGCTGATGGTTATAAAAAAATTTGAGGGTAGTTTATTAGATGTATTATATTTGGGATAATAATGAAAATATTGTGTAGATCCATTTTAGAATGATGAGGTTTATAGGGAAATATGGGTTTCTGTTGATTTTAATATGCATTTATAAATTACTAGAAACTAAATGTAACAGTTCAAATACTAGGGAGAAACCTTTTAACTATGGCCCTAAATCGACAATAAAACAATCAAAATATGTAAATGATCCAATACTCACTGAGAAACGGAGCAATAAAATTAGAAAACCTAGTTTTAAAGTACAGGAGGTACGCATCCCTGTATTAAAAGGAACTGTGGAAAGTGGTATAATAAATGAGAATGATATAAAATTTTCACCATTGGAAGATAATACTATAGACAATTTTGAGTCAACTGATGATTTTGTGTCGAAAAGTAAACATATGATGCATTTAGAAAATGATATATATAATTTAGAACTAGAACCTACATTTGGGAAGCTTTCAAAAGAACTAGTTGAAGAAAAACAACGGCCAATGATAATCCACGCAAGATTTGGGGAGCCAGTTACTCAAATAAGTGAAGAAGAATTAGAATTGTATGGATCTCCAAATAAAGATATGATATTAGCTATGGAAATTCCAACAATGAAACCACAAGTTCAATTCAAGGAAATACTAAGATTAAGTAATTCAAGATATAAAGGACTAACTCAAAGACATCGAACTGCACAACCCAATGTAAACTGGTGCAAAGCAATTGGGCGAATGGATCCTAGGAATATAGAGAGAGCTACTACAATTCGTCGGTTAATGCAAAGTGGTTGGATTAGTATATTGGGTGGTACAGGAGAAGGTGGTGCAGTTAGTTTCAGAGGTGAATCAGGTCAAAGAGGACCTATAGGGTGGCCAATACAAAATATATGTGAAGGAATATATCTACTTGAAACAACATATCATGGTACAGGGGACTGTGAACGAATTCTTTTAGATTTATTAGCTCGTTACCATGGCCAATGGGGTCTGTTTCTTAAGATTTTTAGGCAAAGATTTCGTCAGGTATGTCAATATGTTGGTTATAGTATAGGAGAGTGGGAACTTCAAAATGATAGGGCATATGCTCCTTTTGGAGTTCTTCGATCCCCGAAATCTAAGAGAGGAAAATATATATTGACTGAAGAAAGGCGTGAAATGTTAAATATGCTACGAAATAGAGGTAGTATATGTAGTCAAATTTCTGAAGAAGATAATCATAAGGCTATGTTATTAAAATCAACCATTGATAAATTTCGTCCTTTAGAACATATAAACTATAGAGTTGTACTAGCTGATTATTGTGAAGTTGTATATGCAAAGAGAACAATTGTAGAATGTGTTGAAGCAATTTCGACTCTTTTTAAGATAAAGAGTACTAGCAATTTTGATTCTACTTCACGTTTTAATTTTGCTAGAGATATATTTTCTCAAGCATGTAAAAAAGCAGGATTTATAAGCTTAAACTCCCAGAGTGAAGATATGGTGAGTCAATCAGATAAAGAACAGGAATAAATATCTAAATTTTTGAGTCTTATACTTAGTGAAATAGGAGAAATTTATTTCTGGTATATTATTTGGACTTATTTATGTGAGATATACTATATTATCTTGTTATAATTTCTTTGACTTACACTAAATACCATGTAAAGTAGATTCATCAACTAGACTACCGCTTAGATTGTCTAATTGATTTAAGGGATCTGGTTTAGTAGCTGTTACTTCATTGTGCTTAATTTCATCTTCTTTTATAATCTGACCTGTTTGTATTAGTTTTGAGGTCTTATGATCTCTAGAATACTTTAGAGTCTTGTTTTTTATAATCAAATTAGGTAATTCTTGTGCTGAAGTGTCCACTTGAGAAACTGTTACCTTAATTGGTATATGAATTTCACTAATATCTACTAATGATGGTTCTTGTGATCTAGGTAATATAGTATTATTTTTTTCATATATTTTCTTATCTTCGTCAATGTCCTGAGGTTGAGCTGTTTTTTGGTTATCTAAAAGTTTATTAGAAACTTTTTCATCTACTTTTTTATATTCTGAAGAAAGTGTTTTTGTTGATTCTTCTTGAGGTAAATATTGATTAGATAAACTCCATTTCTGGGGTATGGATTGTTCTTCAATATTTTTAATATCATCTTCATATTCTTCATATTCAGAGTCATCTTCTATAAGATTTATATCTTCTTCCTTAGATAAAACTTGTTTGCTTAAAAAAGCTTGTTGGTTGATATTCATAGTATATTCAACAGCAGTTTCATTATTATCTTCTATATTAGATGATTTATTTAGTAATTCTTCTGGTTCAAGAGGATTCATAATTTGTGGAAGTTGAATATTTTCACCATCTAGCTCGGCTTCAGCAGTACTTATTTGTGCAAGTCCTCTAGTAGATGTAATACTTTCTCCAAAATCTGATTGCAATAGTAATGAAGAGTGAGTTTCATCAGTGAGTAGATTATTATTATTATTATTATTATTATTATTATTATCATTAGTTGATTGGTCACAAGATATACGTAAAAACTCTTCTGAAGATACTACAGGCCCTGATTTACACAAAATGATATATCCTGAGCACCTGGCTCTAGCTTTAATTGCTACCTTCCCTACTGTTTTTGCAGGTCTTGACAAATAGCCAATTTCTCTACCTTCCTTAATATAGGCTCCTTCATAGACATATTTTCTAGGAGTAAAAGTCAAATTATTTCCCATAGCTACATACCACTTAAACCTTTGATCTGAAATTGGTTTATGTACTCTAGCATCACATAATATACCAAGAAATCGTTCACCTTTGGATACAGAAACTTGTATATTTGGATAATAAAATATAACACCAAAACATGGTGATACTAATTCTTCAGCAATTAATAGCCCAGGTTCATACATCCATATAACCCCAACAGATGCATTCAAAGCAACTTTTTTACCAATGACCATATTTTTTTGTGGTGTAAACTTCACTCCACTTTTTTTGGCTTTAAACCACCTTCTGTTACCTTGTTTAAAGTTTGATGATACTCTAGCCTTAGATAAGAGATTACTTGGAATATTATTAGGATTATTTTTCATTGTTACCAAAGGAACTGAAGGACTATAAACACTTCCAGAATACAATAATGATGACATTATATCGTCTGCATAAATATAGTATATTGAATACTGGAGATATATATAGATCCAGAATAAAGTACGATTCATTTCTATTAGACAATATATATAATTTAAGTGTATATATTGTTTTGATTATAGATATCTTTTCGTCACAATCACTCGAATACCCTGAATTTCTACATATTCTACGAGCGAATTAAAATACTACTATTATTTCGGAGAGTCAAGTCCTCTTTTTTTTCTCATTTTTGTTTTGAAGCTAATAAAAAAAAATTAAAAATTCAAAGGCTAAGTATCTCTCAAAGTGTAACTATCCCTATAGTTCTTTAGTTTTTTGTGATTTTGCATATAGTTGAAAAATCTGATTAATATTGGCTCATCTGAATTTGTAAAGTTATTGGCACATTGAGGCGCCATATATGTGTATACTACGTAGGACACACGGCATATTTAATTACATGGACGTGTAATCACGTCTAGTGTTGTTTAGTTATTTAGTTTATTTAATGAATAGCAATAGCAATAGATTTCAAAAAAAGATTGAGATCAGCGATTATTTTACGACACAGTTATGCATCAAGAGAGTATATAGATAGAGTATAAAAGTTGAAGGCTTTGCCTTATCCATATATATGGTAACTTTAAAACGTACAATTAACGAGTGTTGTGAAATACTTGGTATTAGCTCCTTAGAAATAAATAATGAGAATGAAATTAGGAAAGCATACAGACGGTTAGCAATTAAGTGGCATCCTGATAAAAATCCTGTCAATGAGAGGCAAAAATGTGAGGCTAAGTTCAAGGATATAGTAGAGGCGTATGATATAATGATGAGTCCATCTAAACGTCGGCAAGCAGAATATATTTCTAAAAAAAAGGAGATATTTTCAAATGGTATGGTTGGAGGAGCAAGAACAGCTCGTTTTGATGGTTCACTATTTGGTGGAGGTGCAAAATTTGCAAAACAGGGTACAAATCCTGGGTTAATTAATATAAAGTCTATAGATAGGATTAATCAAAGAGTCAATAAACAAAAATATGCAAGAGAAGGTGTTTCACCATTTTCTGATAAATATGCTAATTTTTCAGATAAATTCTTTAAAGGTTTGAATGGGATCTTTGATGTAGTTTCAAATGCTGTAAGCAATAGTGAAGAATCTTTTACTATTGCCACTACAAAGTTAAGAGATATAAAGAATGCAATAATAAGAAATGCAGCAGATACACACAATGAAATATTTGTTTCTATAAAGAATTCTTTAGAACAAGGATTTGAAAAAAATGTAATAGATGAAAAGATAACTGCTACTCAAAGTGATCTTCAACATAATGAATTATCATCTACAATAGATAATTCATCAAATGCAACTTCTGAAGATAATTTAGATGGAGACTTAAATTCAACCTTTGAGAATATTCCTATACCTGAATACAGATCAAATATATTAATTGCACCTAATTATAGAATACCCAATTATGTACATAGGCAAAGTTTGTGTGGAGGTTCTCAGGGTCCTCATTTATTTGCAATTAGTAAAGGTTGTAGTGTACAAAGTGGGAAAAAGTACATAGTAGGAGAGTCTCTCAATATTCGGCATGCTAAAAAAAAGATTCCACATATGGTATCTGGTAACCTACAGGCTACAACTGAGAGTATTATCTATCCACAAAGTACACCTCAGTCAAAACAGGACCATATATATCCTTCTCTACAATAATGAAAACAAATCACTATTACTATTAGGTAGAAATAATCAACTATGGATTAATTTTTAATTTTTATACACTTAGATTGCAACTTTATAAATTCCATGTTTCTAATTTTATCTGCAAATATAATTTTCAGTAACAATTCCAATAAGCCCTGTCGCGTTGAGCGCCATATAGAGTTATTCTCCACCTCACTAGATTGTGTCTTGTTTAAGATGTGGCAAAGTGTGTACCCACTAACATTGTGATCAGTTGTCACTTTTTATAAATATTTGAAAGGAGTAAATTAGACATTTATTAAGTATTATTCAAAGATGACGAATACTATAGGAATTGTAATTGAACGCTTCAAGTCTATGTCAACTCCTATGCCTTCAGTTACAGATAAAGGGAAATATGTCTTGTTAGGTATTTTCAATTGCATATTATTTGGGGTGGGGATGATTATTATTGGAGTTATGAATAATGATGCTCCTGACATTATCACTGGTATTTTGCAACTGTGTATACCATTTGTCGGTTGGATCTGGGCTATTATTTGGGGTATTTTGATCGTTTCTAGAAGTCTCTAAGTAGTCACAAGTGAGGTGAGATTGTAGCGCTAAAATTTTGTTTAAAGTGGTTTTAATATCTCCTTTTTCTAATAGTTGATCTTCTTTTTTTCAACTAACTATTTGGAGTATGAAGAAAATGTAGTTTTAGTGACAAAGTATCTTAATTTAGTATATATTTATCTTCACTTAAAATTTCTAAAGAGGTATTAAGTACTTTTATATTTGGATTTTTATTGTCCTTTAAAGAGTTATTTTTGTTTAGTGTAGTATTTATTTGTTAAGAAAGCAGAGATTGGGTCTAGAGTCTTATTTTTTTTTTTTTATTAATATTTATAGGGTTTTGTAATGATAGTAAATCTTGGTAATTCCGGGGCTAGGTTTGACCTTGTATGGTGTATTTACCGCCGATAGTGCTGTTTCATTGTAGATCTTATCATTTGGCGGGTAATATTTGATATATTTAATTTTAGATGGACTATTGATGAATTTGAGCTATTAGTTTATATATTGTAAATAGTCTCTATAAATTAAGAGACTAAATATAATTTAAGATTTAATATTATAGATTCAAGAGTGTAGTTATTGGATATAATGCAAGAAGACTGAATACAAGGTTATAAGCGTTATGCTAATATCTAATAAATGTATTGCATATCTACTAATATTGCTACTTGTTAGATTGGCTGGGATAAGGTGCTATATACCTGGTATGAATACTTATGAACCAGTAGGAGTGGGTTATAATCATTTGTCTAGTAATCTACCAATATATAATTCCAATAATATGGAAAGTATTTTAGCTAAACAAGATATCATAGGTCATAACATACAAACTCAAGATATAAACCAGCAATATATAGATAATTTTCAGCAAGGATATCAAACAAATGTGAATTTAATAGATAATCCAAATATTTCTTCTGAGTTAAAGTCAGAA